>NC_091327.1:12702037-12704537 GCF_038502225.1 Cherax quadricarinatus
TCTCAGCATCCTCTAACTTAATCAGTTTGGGTTTTAAATTTGTTACACATAAAATATCTTTTGCAAGCACACTGAAGCTTTTCCTCTTCCACTTCGGTTATTTGTTATTGTTCTCCATTCTTCATATTTTGTCTTTAGTTTATTTTTTCCAAATGTAAAAGAAAAATATGGTTCCATCTTGCTCCTGGCTATTATTTAGTTTTCTGTTACTTTCTGGTTCCCTACTTCATGGTGTATTCGTTCATTTGTGGATTCGAGTATGTGGGAGGGGGAAGCGGAAAGTGGGAAGAGGAAAGGAAGAAGGGGGAAGGGTGAAGAGGGTGGGGGGTGAAGCCACTAATAGAAGAGACTTCGAAGTATATAAAACATGAGAGCGAAGTCATAGAATCATGAAACGTTGAACTCAGAAAATTGAGAGCTCGGAGCTCCTGGAAAGTGAGACCTTGAAGTGTATAAAGCACAAGAGTTCGATCTCTTTGAATCATGAGACCTCGGAGTCTGTAAAATATGAGCGTACGAACTTTCTTCTTAGAGGATGAGGAAGGCAACTTACTGGGGAGGGGCATGGGGACGGGGTGAGACTGCGAGGAAAAGAATAAAGAGAGGACAGGAGAGATGGAGAGGCCGTCACCGAGGTACAACCGTTGACCCAAGAGTCATTGAGGTTCTTACGGCCCTACAACACGAAGAGTACTCAGATTTACCACAGGCTAATCACCTGGTAGTCGTGTACACCAAGTGGCCCTCTTACTCCAAATGTTCGTGTACACCAAGTTGTTGCATATACCGAGTGTTGGTGTATACTTGGGAACACTAGTCTTTCCCACATCAGCATCACCAGGATAATCAGCGTTATTTAATTGTCTTCGGTATTGACAGATATATTTACGCCAAAAAACCCTCCGAAGTTGGATAATTTTTCTTAGAAATATCCCGCAAAATTTGAGGCGGCCTGGTATATACCAGAGTACATCACTTTGCTATATCAGTCGGTGATACTAAAGTTTGATACCACGCAGAGATATAAACGAATAAGTCTATACGTACAGGAGAATGAGCTGATGCTAAATGGCTTGTAAATAAGTCTGCTCATATAAACCTGCAAGTGAGCCTATTTATGAAAGCTAGCTAGTGAGCCTATAAACAGCAGATTTAAAATAAATCTATATTTACAATTCTGCGATGTCTTCCTCGCGTCTCTAAAGCTTCATAAAGCTCTCAATGAGCGAAACCTCGGTTTTTAATAATCTTGGTGTCCTATGGTGTCTCTTTGACGACTGAGAATAATATTTATCATGACCCCGTCGCCTCCTTGGTCTATCTCACAATGTTTTTACGTTGTCTCTCTCCCTCATTTTCATTATCAGTCATATTGTGAAAATTGTGGAGATTCTAATAGTGTATATTTACATGCTTGTTCAGGCACGGGTTCCATGCTGGCGCCGCATACTCAAAGACAGACCTAACATACATTGTAAATAACTTCAAATATAAATCATTATTAAGGTTCCCGAGAGCAGTTCTTAGGTTAGAGCATTTTGCATATACCATTGAGGTTATAGGGTTATTACACGAGTCTTATGGTATGTTTACTCTCAGATCCTTCTCTTTCTACATTATAACTTGTGTATTAGCGTATACTTGTGAGCAGACGCGGATGGATATCTATTCAGGAATAACTACGATACCATTTAAAAGGTTAACAGATCTCTGTTATACTTCTGATTCTCCTTTACAAAATCTGATAGTTTCAATGGCAACCTTATTATTATAAATACCGTACCATCAAGGTGCTTATACTCTAACTACACACATCCTCTCAGCTTACTGTAAAATGTGTTTCTTAAAGGTATTATTGAGATAAAAAGCTAGAAAGAAAATGCTAGAGAGAGAGAGAGAGAGAGAGAGAGAGAGAGAGAGAGAGATCTGTCATTTCAGCAGAGCCTTCAACATAGGAGGGATGTGGGTGGCCTTACTGTTATGTACAAGGCCAATATTGTCAAAATACCACACTTGGATCCACTTCGAGGACAGCGTGAAACAAGCTTTTATGCCACCACAAGACGGGCAGAAAGCAGCAACTTCACTCTGGCTGTACCCTTCTCCAGAACATCGCTCCAGCTGAGATCATACATACCCAGGATGACTCGAGTATGGAACACATTCGTACAGCATAATGATGTCAACGAGATAAAGTCAGTTGATCAAATGAAAATGCTGGCTCACAGATGGCTCCTACTTCATCCTATTCCCTACTTGTATGTCTCATAACAATAAAAATGCTTTCAAATGAGCTGATGTAGGTAACAGCTCTCAGCTTGCCAATAAAGTTAGGAATCCTTAACCTGTAAATAGCTTGTCAATAAAGCTAGGGATCCTTAACCTTGTCAAACCCTGTGTAGAGAGAGAGAGAGAGAGAGAGAGAGAGAGAGAGAGAGAGAGAGAGAGAGAGAGAGAGAGAGAGAGAGAGAGAGAGAGAGAGTGAGAGAGAGATAGAGAG
>NC_091327.1:12714537-12719537 GCF_038502225.1 Cherax quadricarinatus
ATTATGATACATTACTCCGGGAAGTGAATTACAAAATTCAGAGGTTGATTTTTATTGAAAAGACAAATTTTTTAGAGGATAATAATGAGTGATTAATAGATTGTTTGGTTGATAAGTTGAGTGAGTAGTTGATTGAATGGTTGTACGAAATATCTATTGAAATAAATGCCGAATTACGGGAGGGTTTAATTAATTTAGTTTCTTTCAAAATGATGTTATTAATAAATAATTTTGTGAAGTTGTTATGAATAATACATAATTCAGTGAATGTTATGAATATATAAGTTTTTAAGAATCATTGAAGACAGCTGTCTATCATGTGTAGTTAAATAAGTGTAGTAGAATAAGGGTAGTTAAATAATTGTCATTAAATAAGGGTTGCTAATTACATTATTATTTAAACTCTGAGACATTTTGTTGAAAACTTTGTGATGTTTTTGCTGTGTTGCTCAAACATAATTTTCATGTGAAATAAATTTATTCCAATACGTAAAGTTATGAGATAATATGGGAATTTATGGAAGCTTCAGAGGATTAGGGAAGTCTCTCTTCCTCTTTATTTTTTTTATCCCAATTACATTATCAAAGAAATGTCAAAGAATTAGAGTTTAACTTACAAAAAACACGCACGCACGTCTCGCTCGCTCGATACAGACAGACAGACAGACACAGAAAGACAGACAGACAGACACACACAAACATTCACACACACACACACACACACACACACACACACACACACACACACACACACACACACACACAAATGCAGCCAGTAAGGGGAAAACCCGGTAGAGGCCAGGAGCTAAATAATCACAAGTAAGAGCTAAACATCAAATTGAGAAGAATATACTCAATGAAGACCCTCACATCCCAGCCTATACACTAGTCTGTCATTTCACATTTCTTTTAGGATAAATGGCAAAATGGAATTAACTCAAGAATGACACAATGGAAATAATATGGGATAAAAAGCAGACATGACGGGACTATTTAATTCCAGTCACTCCCTCGGTCATTTAAATACGTAATTACAAGAAGGATATTAGATATACACAAACAAGGCAAAATAACCAGCGATAGGTTTCAACCACTAGCACAACCACCACCACCACTACCACCACCACCCCCAACCGACCTCCTCAACCCCCTCTACCACCCCTTTCACCACCTAGACACATCCAGCCACCCTCCGTGTTATCAGTTACAATATGTGGGTTTTAATCCTTCTCATAGG
This sequence comes from Cherax quadricarinatus, assembly GCF_038502225.1. Lineage (NCBI taxonomy): Eukaryota > Metazoa > Arthropoda > Malacostraca > Decapoda > Parastacidae > Cherax > Cherax quadricarinatus. Next base: position 12,715,775 of record NC_091327.1, read on the forward strand.
AAATTGAACACAGGATCCAGCCGTTTCTCAACTCCCAGATCGAACCGATGGCGCAGGAAGACGCGAAATTCCTAGACGCTGATTATCTAAACTTTTTTTCCACGGTTCCGCACACACACACACACACACACACACACACACACACACACACACACACACACACACACACACACACACATACACACACACACACACACACACACACACACACACATACGCATACACGGGCATAGACTATGCGAAAGTGCAGGAGAAGACTGGCCGTCGTGTGTGCTAAGATGTAGGGGAAAAGATTGCAAGCTGTGTTTAATAATACTAGATGTGTCTACTCAGTCTAATTTCCTTATAAAGCGGCGAGAAGCAAACAGTTCTGTAAGAATATTTAACAGTCGCCTGTGTTCTATGTCGGGGTGTTCATGTCTGTCTGGCTATCAGTGCTTTTAGTTTACATCTGATCGGCTGCGTAAAAAATGACGTGAAAATTTTAAGTAGCAAATTAAGATTAAGAGAAAAGACTTTCAGTGTGTGTGTGTGTGTGTGTGTGTGGTTAACCGTTTGTGATTTACATTTTATGAATTCCTATTCCTGATTAAATATATGTTGTTACCAACTTGCAGTTACTAATTTGTAATTACAGAGGTTCAGCTATTCTTAGAACTTTTCGATATCGTTATTTGTTATACTGTAGCTACGCGAGTATTCTCCTAGTTTTGAATGCTATGGTTTGTCTCCAGCTCTTGGGCTTAACTTTTGCACTTCCATGAACTGCTGCAGCTTATTCTCTTTTGAGCTACGCTACATAAACAAGTTACTAAATATAGTGAGTTGGCCTCCACCACGTCCCTTGCTGATGTTATTCCTTGTCTCCACTACCACACACACTACTGTGTGTGTGAGTGTGTGTGTGTGTGTGTGTGTGTGTGTGTGTGTGTGTGTGTGTGTGTGTGTGTGTGTGTGTGTGTATGTGTGTGTGTGTGTGTGTGTGTGTGTGTGTGTGTGTGTGTGTGTGTGTGTGTGTGTGTGTGTGTGTGTGTGTGTGTGTGTGTGTGTGTGTGTGTGTGTGTGTATGTGTGTGTGTGTGTGTGTGTGTGAGTGTGTGTGTGTGTGTGTACTCACCTAATTGTACTCACCTAATTGTGGTTGCAGGGGTCGAGACTCAGCTCCTGGCCCCGCCTCTTCACTGATCGCTACTGGGTCCTCTCTCTCTCTGCTTCCTGAGCTTTGTCATACCTCTTCTTAAAACTATGTATGGTTCCTGCCTCCACTACTTCACTTGCTAGGCTATTCCACATGCTGACTTGCTCTGTGTGTGTGTGTGTGTGTGTGTGTGTGTGTGTGTGTGTGTACTCACCTAGTTGTACTCACCTAGTTGAGGTTGTGGGGGTCGAGTCCGAGCTCCTGGCCCCGCCTCTTCACTGATCGCTACTAGGTCACTCTCCCTGAGCCGTGAGCTTTATCATACCTCTGCTTAAAGCTATGTATGGATCCTGCCTCCACTACATCGCTTCCCAAACTGTGTCTGTGTGTTTGTGTGTCTGTGTCTGTGTGTCTGTGTGTCTGTATGTGTGTGTACTCACCTAATTGTGGTTGGAGGGGTCGAGTCATAGCTCTTGGCTATGTGTGTGTATATGTGTGTGTATATGTGTGCATATGTATAAAGATTAACATAAACAGAGTACATGTTGAAAAAGCAACAGACCACAGTAATCAACAGGAAACAGAAAATCTAGCACTGTACAAACGTGACTTGGCTGAGGTACAGAGAAAATAAAGCTCGGAATAAACGCCAGAGAAACTAATAAAAGAAAATATGCAAGTTACAGCAGCGGCAGGAGGAGGATGTGAGCCGCTACAAACACGTTTGAAACCCATGTAAGTCCCAGCTTATACTGTCACCTCCTGTTGTATACATGACTCCTTACACCCCGCACTGCCTGCATCTAGGGTGGCGTGGATAGTGTTAGATTGAGGTTGTGAAGTTTGTCTGTTTGTCTGTACTCACTCAGCTGCTGACTGATTATGTTGGTTCACTGTAAGAGTCATTGGATGGTTATTTGTTTGGCCAGTCTGTTGACTTGTCAATTGGCCTGTCTGTTAATTGGTTAGCTGGGCGTCTGTTGATTTGTTAACAGGTTAAATTAGAAATTTCTTACTAAAGTTGTTTGTTTTCTCATTAGAAAATAATTATAGAATAGAGGATTAGTTTAGTATTATTTTGATAATAATAATAGTAATAATATTATTCAGAATAATAAAATTATTATTATCATCATAAAGAAGCACTAAACCCATGAGGGTCATACAGATACTGGAGAAAGGGTAGTGGGTAGGTTGGTAGGATGGTTGGTGTATAGGTTGGCAGGTGATTAGGCTGGTTGGCCGGTATGCTGGTAGGTGGGTAATGTAGTAGGTGGATAGGAAGGTAGGTAGGTATGTGTGCATGTTGGTAGGTATTTAAGTGGGTGGTAGTTAGGTAGGTGGGTGGTCTAGTAGGTGGGCCGGTGCCAGCCTTGCCCGCCATAGCGTGTGTCACCTCTGCACTGCATCAACATCCTGCATGCAACACACCTGCCTCTTCCCTCTCTCTCTCTCTCTCTCTCTCTCTCGCTTTCTGAATATTTTTATCATTTCATACTATTTCTTCATGATAATTTGTAAGGACATCGATGTCTATATTTTGAAGCTGCAAATTATACAATTCTTATCGCCAATGAGAGGTCAACTTCAGCTGTAATGTACTGTCATAATGCTGATGTGTTCACTCACATAAATAACAGCGACTGGTGATGCCAAATTCGTTCACCGTGGCAAGTATAAGTTACTGGTGAATAGTCATACGAAAAGTCTACGGACAATGTTTACCAATTTTCACATACAAATTTTTGCTTTATATCTGCACTGCACATCCTTCTACTACTAATACATCAAAATTCACAATTTTTTTTTATCTGTAAATGACATTAAAGAAGTGCATGACAGGCTGAGTGATCAGTGAATCAGTGATCATCACTAAGAATAAAACTCAGAATAGAGTGACTTGTGATCTTTTGGTCCGTTTTAGACAATTATCAAAATGAGAGAAACGTACAAAACCAGCAGACTTGATAATGGTCCATTACGGACCGAAACTTCTAGTTTCGTCAATATATTATTGAGAAGTTGAGAATGATTGCTAATATTTGGTGTTCAGTTTGTACTTAATGCTTAGTAAATGATGTAATCGCAAGAATACATTAAAAATATAATCTGTGTTCTATATTCAACCTCTAATAATAAAATTATTATAAAAATTTAAATTTCAAAGAATTATTATAATTAAAACTAAGCGCTAAACCCACCAGGGTCATACAGCGCTGTTAAACTTCAAAGAAAACTACTGTCTGAATTATTTTTCTTAGATATAAATGACTCCCAAAGGAAAAGTTGGTAAGTAAACTGGTTTACAGGTGAATAGGTGAGAAGGTCATTAGGAGAGTAGAAGAACCGCCCATTAACTGTACTAGTAAATAGGTGAGCAGGTCAGCATCTTGTGTGGTCTTCATGTAAATAGATGGACAGGCCAGTGAGTAGGTGAATCGGGTGTTAGGTTATCAGGTGAATAGGTGGAGAGGACAGCTCGCGCAAACACGTGTGTGTGTGTGTGTGTGTGTGTGTGTGTGTGTGTGTGTGTGTGTGTGTGTGTGTGTGTGTGTACTCACCTAATTGTGGTTGCAGGGGTCGAGACTCAGCTCCTGGCCCCGCCTCTTCACTGATCGCTGTTTCC
>NC_091327.1:12722037-12739537 GCF_038502225.1 Cherax quadricarinatus
AATATTTCTTTTGTAGAAAACAAGTGTCAAGCCTTATGGTCACCTAGCGCAAGAAATAGTTTGTAGATGAATGGTTCAGAGAACCGACATGTTGATAAATTAGACACATGTGTGGCGAAACGTTTCCTCAATAAAGATACCCAAGAGTTGCACATGTGTCTAATTTATCAGCAAGAAATAGTGTTGATTTTATCCTTGTACCTCTTATCTCAGCAGTGTCTAGGTGACTGCATAGGTTTCCCTAATATTTGTGAAGGAGGAAAGGTGTGGGATTGATCCCCATGTAGCGAAACTGAGGCGGCGGGCTATCCCTCAGCCAGGTGAGTGTACTGAAGTATGATAATTTGCGGATTTTAACTAAGTTATATCAAGTCTGTATCATATTGAAAATGGTATAAAGTACCGACCTGTTGATGATTAAGTCTCATATACAAAACTTAGATGCGTTTTCTGTTGATAGGTTTCATCTCCATATCAAGATTCTCCGTTTGAATTAAAGTGATTATTATACTGAAGACGGTAGAAGAAGTTGAGAGGTAATTTATAGGTGATCAGTCCCTCAGTGTGAAAGGATCATCACTGAAGTGTGAAACCTCAGTTTGCGCACATAGGAGCGATATACACTTGATGTCGGGAGTAAAGTAAGAGGTATACAAGAATTATAACGTACTGTTCCTCTTACTCGGTGCCACTGTTTGTCTCCCCTAGCCGAGAAACACCGGTTCGACCCCACTGTACCCCTCCTTCACAATACACAATATGGACACCTATGATATTTTAATTAGGAGTTAAGTTGTTCCTATCATTTGAGATACTAGCAGGAACTGTTACGAAAGCGGATGAGGGAGTGTGAAAGGGGAAAGAGGGGTTCCCCTCTCCCACCCCCAGAGTTCCCTCTCGGAGCGACGGCTAGAGCTAGTTGTTTACAAAATATGACGCCAACTCCATTATAATATTGAAATCTGGCCCCGTACGAAGCCTGCCACAGTCAGTTGGGGTAAGGGTGTGTTTGTGAATGCTTGTGTGAGAGGGAGAGAGAGAAAGAAAGAGAAAGTGAGAGAGTGAGAGAAAGAGAGAGAGATCTTTGCCTTTAAATAAAGTTAATGAACTCTAAGTCTAATCATGTAGTTCCTTGTGTAAAAGAGAGAGAAAGAGAGAAAGAGAAAGAGAGAGAGAGAGAGAGAGAGAGAGAGAGAGAGAGAGAGAGAGAGAGAGAGAGAGAGAGAGAGAGAGAGAGAGAGAGAGAGAGAGAGAGAGAGAGAGAGAGAGAGAGAGAGAGAGAGAGAGAGAAAGAGAGAGAGAGAGAGAGAGAGAGAGAGAGAGAGACAGAGACAGAGACAGAGAGACAGACAGACAGACAGACAGACAGACAGACAGACAGACAGACAGACAGACAGACAGACAGAGAGAAAGTGCAGGAGATGTCTTCGCAAACAGACACTATTTCATAGCATTTGCATTTTGTTTTTTCCCCTCTTCCCCTCTTATTTATGTGCCTATGGTTTGGTTTCATAAATCCATGTAGGAGGCATTCCTGTGAGTTATTGCTTCATGCATATCTCTCTCCTCTCGTGAGTTGGATGACCCAATTATTCCTCATATAATCTCTCATCCGATTTAATAAAGCCTCATTAGCCTTCCGTGAATGTATTTACATATAATGTGTGAATAATATTGACATACTTTAGTGGGATACCATAACGCAACAACAGCAGCAATAGATTATTGAATTATTTTGCTCAATTCAAATTACGTGAGTTTTCATCATAATTATTATAATGATAATTAAATAATAACAATGTAAGTAATTAAGTCCGGAGGTGGGACTTGAATTTCTACATAAATATTAAACCGCCTACACTCCAACAGCAAGTCTAATTTCAAAACTGAACCTGTCTCCACTAACGCCTATCTGACACACACACATACACACCAGTAGGATACCTAAGCCTCTACAATAATAAACTTCCTTTACTCCTTAGCGTCAACGTTTCCTTGCACCATCCTCTCAACATGCACCAACAACTTTAACAGCTCCTCAACCCTCTGGATTATACATCACTAGTTATGCTTTTCAAACATTATGTTACAAAATGTAACAATAAACATTAAAATGGTGCCAGTAATCAATGTAGTGGTGCCAATATTAAGAAAGTAGTGCCATTTATCATTACAATGGTGCCAGCATTAAACGTCGGGGTGCCAGCCATCAATACAGTGGTGCCAACATTAAAGGTTCTGGTGCCAGCTACCAATGTAGTGGTGCCAACATTAAAGGTTCTGGTGCCAGCTACCAATGTAGTGGTGCCAACATTAAAGGTTCTGGTGCCAGCTACCAATGTAGTGGTGCCAACATTAAAGGTTCTGGTGCCAGCTACCAATGTAATGGTGCCAACATTCCAGTGGTATCAAATACCATGTAAAACTAAAAAGGCAAGCAATACAAACGAACGTAAAATACACACGAAAAAAAGAGAAAGAGGAGAAGAAGTATAGGGAAAACAACAGGAAGGGGAAAAGGAGAAGAAAAAGTGGAAAGATAACTAAATGTGGGAAGAGGAAAGAAGAGAGGAAAAATGTAGAGAGAAAAGCAAAAGTAGATGATAAAAGAGGAAATGAGGAGAGTAGGAATAAAGAAATGAAAGAAGAGGGTAGAAGAGGAAAGAGAGGAAGAGGAAAGAGGTGGAAAGACAAAAGAAGAACGGAAAGAGAAGCAAGAAAAAAAAAAAGTCCAGGAGTGCTGGAGGTCAGACGTCCGTGGTGACGGCCGCCATTTTGTCGTGTGGAGGAGGGGGAGGAGGAGGAGGAGGAGGAGGAAGAGCAGGAGGAGGAGGAGGAGGTGGAGGAGGAGGAGGAGGAAGAAGAGGTAGCCAGCGTAAGAGAGCAGATCCTGAGAGTGGGGCGGGCAGGGGCGGGGCAATCTGCGCAAGAGGGCAGCCAGTAGGGCAGGATGTGGACCAGGCTAAGCTGGTTGTGGACCAGGATAGGCAGGATGTGGACTAAGCTAGGCAGGTTATGGACCAGGCTAAGCAGGTTGCGGATCACGCTCAGCAGGCTGTGGACCAGGTTAGGCAAGTTGTGGAACCGGGCTAAGCAGGTTGTGGACCAGGCTAGGCAGGATGTAGACCAGGCTAGACAAGTTATGGAGCAGGCTAAGCAGGTTATGGGTCCAGGCTAAGTAGAGTGTGGACCAGCCTAAGCTGGTTGTGGGCCAGGCTAGGCAGGATGTAGACAAGGCTAGACAGGCTATGCACCAGGCTAAGCAGGTTGTGGGACCACGCTCAGCAGGTTGTGGACCAGGCTCAGCAAGTTGTGGGACCAGGCTAAACAGGTTGTGGACCAGGCTAGGCAGGATGTGGACCAGGCTAGATAGGTTGTCGACCAAGGTAGGCAGGTTGTGTACCAGACTGGGGCAAGTTATGGCTAGCCTCTCGTAGTATCATTCAGACAGACAACTGACATATCTATACCGTGTTCGCCAAAATAGTAGCATTTATGCCCTTTAAAGACTTCTCTTTAGGAATGAACCTCCTCCTTTCTCCTACTCAATTTCCAAACCCAGGTTTTGTGTAAGTTTAGAAGATAAGGATTAGACGAGAAGTAGAAGCCTATGAAAAATACATCTATTCACATAAAAAATATTACATATTGTTTTTGTTTCATATTATCTCTGGGGCTGATGAATCGAGATTTATATTATCACAGATAATCTACGAAATAGCTGTAGTCTATAATTGTCACTCCACACGAGAAAAGAGGGTTAACACTGCGCTGAATGGAATTTTTACTAAACCACAAGCCAGTCAACTCACTACTGCCCCTAGCTTATTAAACCACTAGCAAATCATCTCATTATTGTTCCTTGCGTTTTAAAAAATTATGTTGTCATGTCAGTTCAGCCATATATAACAAATCATCATCATTCTTGGTACAGCGGGTGATGGGGGAATACACACATTAGCAAAATCCCTTATACATATTGTCCGGTAGCAACTTCAGCACATCAGATATACAACTGCTCGACTTAACGCCCAGATCCCGACCCCGAACTGTCTTTGTGTCACCTGAATCTCGTCTCCACCACCTGACCTCTCCATCACCTGGTATGAACTCTCCACCATGTGACCTCAGGATGCTAGAAAGCTGGACAAGACTTTTTTTTTCTTATTTTTGTGTACTAAATGAAGCACCACTCTGAATCTGAAAATGTCTCTGAAAATTCTTGAAGTGTCTTATGCCGCTCCAAGTGGACGTAATATGACCACAATGAAATGAAAATATATAAAAGCACATTTATGCTCCTGAAATCACTGCGTCACATTATACATTATTGGTTGAGACTGTAATTTACGGATCATGAATCATGAAGCACTTGGAATGCATTTTTCTTTCATTGTAGTATTATTTCATATTAAGGATTCACACTTTTGTAATTGTGTTGCAGGTGTACGTACGTGAATACTCAGCTTACAAAAAAAGGTGCGCTCTTGATTTTCAATTTTCAAAAAAAAAAAAAAATCGGTGAAAGTAATAGTAAAAAAAAAAAAAAAAAAGAATGGCTATGCTTTACGCATGTTTGTACTGGTGCACAGAGATTGTAAAACTGAAAATGGTTCTTCAGCGCCTTGTTTGTAAGTACGAATATGTGTAACTTGTGGCGTTTGTACGGTGGAGACATCCTTAATGTACGCTGCTAAATCCTGGATATCCAGTATGTTACGTGATGCTCACTCATACTAACTTCTACAACTGTGAACACATGTTATATGAAGTTAATCGAACTGATGAACATTTGTTATACTCTTCCTGTCTGCTAGGGGATTCTTCACTCCTTAATAATTAATTTAATTACTCACATCCTTTCTATCTTGGCGTCTACGCTCGCTTGACTAGAGTTGAATTTACTGCATAGCAGCTGTTATCCTCCCTTAGATAATTTCAAAGCCCAGCCCAATTTACAGTATTCTACCATATGCCAAGACGAGATCCACAACAGTCAATTATCTCCCGGGAATCTATTCACTGCTGGGAGAACATGGGTCATTTGGCTTTGAGCTATATTTCTGAAAACTCTGACAACTTCTAGGTCTAGAATCTAATGTAACACTATTAGCATAAGTGTGTCTGTCTAGCTTACAGAGAGTGAGAATATGGAGATTAACACTTCTCGCTGCTGAGGGGCTGACCAACTCAAAATTTCTTCATCAAGGCTGAGGAACTGACCACCATACATTTACCTTCCCATTCCTCCATTTGAATTAAAAAAGTCTGAAGAGCAGGCGAAATATATCGGGAATAAAGATACCCAAATGATGTACGTGTCTGACTCATCTACTTGTCAGTATCGAATACAAATCATATAATGAAGTATAGGTTACCGGCAGCTCACTGGGCTGCCAGAAATTATGCTGCTTCCGGCAGTCACACCAGTTTATTTTGCCAAAAGTTTGCAACATCAATTTGCCCATTATCTTGAGGCACACTACTAATGTAGAGCTGGCTGATCCATATGGGTTTAGTCCTTACTGGAATATGATAATATTTATATTTATAAAATGAAAACGATACAACTAATAATTGCAACAATATCAATAATAAAGTTAATAATGATAATAATAATACGAACAGAACACACTTCTTGTATGGCCCAAATCTGGATCTCTTGTACCACCTCTGTATAACTTGCCTCTCATGATGACTCCTGATCTTTCGTTTCGTACCTCTGTTATGAGGCGCTTGGATCACCAGACTGTATTTCGCAGATGTGTTTGTATCAAACGTCAGTGTAAGAGAGTAGGTTATGGAATACTCTGGGGCAGATTGTGGAACAGGCTGGCTAAGTGTGTGAAGCAGGGTGCTTGGTAGCGTGTGAGGTAGTAGCTGTGTGAATGTTTGTTAAAATGAGAATATATACAACTCCTTTGATATTTTCCCGTCTTAGTTGCCTTTAGTGATGGGCACAAAATATTAGTTATAACATCTTTTTGTGCAAAGAATGAAATACTGCACTATGTAAATACTAAAAGGCAATATAGGAAGGGGATGGGGGAATATCTAGCATGCCTTTTTTTTTAGGCGCTCTGACGTCAGTGGTGGCAGCGGGAGGAGGGACTGAGAAGTGGGTGGTGTAGAGGTAAAATTTTGGCGGTGGTAGCTCTGGCGGTGATTGTGGTGGTTTTAGTGCCGGTGGTGATAATGTTTTTGGTAGTGCTGGTGGTGGTAATGTTTTTGGTAGTGCTGGTGGTGATAGTAGTGCTGGTGATAGTGCTGACGGTGATAATAGTGATTGCAATTGGTGTGTTGTGAAAGCGATATTGAAAGATTTGTTGCAGCATTGTTCTTTTTATATCTTCGAAGGGGGAATGCATTGATACCAGTGAAGAGCTCTTTTCCCATTCCTTAAATTAAACCTGATTACCAACCATTTCCCAGTAGCTGAAAGACCTCCACGAGTTTATCACTACCGTGTCAGTGCATTAATTCAAATACTGTTTTAGGTCGTACCAGATGTAACTTGCAGTCAGAAGAGGAAACACCTATGGAATTTAAACTTGTGTTCGGCGTTTCTCTAGCCGGGAAATTTCATAAAGTTTGATAAAGCTTCACAAAGCTCCCGACGAGGGAGACATAGCTAAACTGAAATATTCTGACATGGATTATCGGTAAACTTACAACACTCTTACTCTCATATATTGTTTGCAGTAATGAAGACTGCTAATGCACCAGCGTGGGTGATGATAGGTAAACAAAACCAGCTGTCGCCCTTAACTGCCAGTTATGGATCTAAGAGCAAAAAAAAAAAATCGTTCTTCTACTGATATCGTTGAATGAATCTCAGTGTTGGTCGTCGGCGGCAGAAGTGAGTGAGATTCTGCCTGTCGTGAGTCGTGTCTCTGAGCCCATCGAGAGAGAGAGAGAGAGAGAGAGAGAGAGAGAGAGAGAGAGAGAGAGAGAGAGAGAGAGAGAGAGAGAGAGAGATGGGTGGAGAGGGGGAGAGGACCCAGGCATCAGAGGTGTGTCTGGTGAGCTTAAAGTCGCTGGTGTGGCATCACTGCCCCCGAGGGTACGTCCCGGCTGCCATCTTCTCATCAAATGCGACGTCAGCGTTGGTAGCGCCGGTGGCAGTGCCTGCGGCAGTAGAGCAAGGGAAGTTAGTGATGGCAGCGACGGCGGCAGTGCCTCAAGCAGCAAAGGAAGTGACGTTGTCATGTATATATGGATACCAGGGCGGCAGCACTGATATTAACAGCCTCCACCGTCTTCGTGAAGAGGCGTTGCACTGGAGATTTTTCTACTTCCTTCTCTACTTTTTTTTTACCCCCAGTCCTATTTTCTCTCTCTCTCTCTCCCTGCACCTCCTTTTCTCCCTCTACCTCCCGCTCCCTTCCTCCCGACACAAACAACACTGGACCCTGGACAAACTCTTTGGTTGCCTCGGTGATCACATGACAAACACTCTTACACCATGTTTCCTACGCAAGAGGCACACATTATAACCTCGTGCCTCACCCACCGCGAAGACCATCACCTCAGCGGCGGAAACCAGGGACACGGTAGAAGAAGCCCCTGTAGAAGGGGCGAATGAGCTAGCGAGGAGCGATAGAGAGAAGCCATATCGACTGTCACTGAAGGTGAAACCTATCACCATCTGCCACCCTGCCGCCCACCAGCTGCCACCCTGCCACCCACCAGCTGCCCACCACCACACTCACCTTCAATACAAAGAGAGTGCTTCTTAAAATCCCTTGCCACTCTATTTACCACTCTCGTTACTCCCTCACTAAATCTTACTCTCACTCACTCAACCCTTCGAGGGAGGTTCTTTGGTACTGAAGGAGGACTCTGGATCAAAGAAACTGAATCAGTCCTGATTATCTTCAATTCCGCAGGCGCTATATGACCCCTTAAGTGTTTAGCACTTCCCCAGGAATGCAATAGTAGTAGAAGTAGTAGCTGTAGTAGTAGTAGTAGTAGTAGTAGTAGTAGTAGTAGTAGTAGTAGTAGTAGTAGTAGTAGTAGTAGTGGTAGTAGTAGTAGTAGTAGTAGTAGTAGTAGTAGTAACAGTAGTAGTAGTAGTAATAATAATTATTATTATAATCAAAAAGAAGCACTAAACCACAAGGGCCTTACAGCTGTAATAATAATAGTAATAATAATAACAATAATAATAATAATAATAATAATAATAATAATAATAATAATAATAATAATAATTTATTAGTCTGGTTCTTCCCATGTTCATAAACATTCTTGTTCAGTCTTCTTCACAATCTACAGCACCTTTTCCTTTGTTTATTTAGACCTATTGACCTAACTTGAATTTTAGACTGTTGTTCACTCGACCATTACCCCTTATCTGTCATCCTCTTTGATTACATTATTACCTCGCTCACTGCCACTTATCTGTCATCCTCTTTGATTACATTATTACCTCGCTCACTGCCACTTATCTGTCATCCTCTTGGATTACATTATTACCTCGCTCACTGCCACTTATCTGTCATCCTCTTGGATTACATTATTACCTCGCTCACTGCCACTTATCTGTCATCCTCTTTGATTACATTATTATTTTACTCATTACCACTAATCTATCATTCTCTTGAATCACTTTGAAAATAAGGAACTTCTATCTTCACTATCTTTGTTTTTTTAAGATATTCTATTGTAATTTTCCTCGTTTACTCTCAAATTTTTCTCTTCTTTTCCCGTTTCGTTTAACATTCCGTTTTCATATATAATTTAAGTATATTTATATTTTGTGACATTTATTTAAAAAAAACAGTTATTACTATTATTTTTATATAAAGTTACGGCTTCTCAATGCTCAACTCTTTATTTTACTTGTAAAATCTTAGGAAACTCCGAAGTCTTCCCATTAGTGGTTGTCTGATTTATTCCTTATTTTTTAGTTCTCCAAGCTTTCGTTTATGACTTGAGAATGCATCATCCGATCGGCTGAAGATTTACCCTAATGAGGACGCGGTTCATACCACTATTGGCATGTGTGGGCGCCCTCTGGTCAACGTTACATAACCAATTTCTGATATTTCGATTCCTTGCCATAATTTATTGCTTAACATTTGTCTCAATTTGCCAATTTTATTAAATATAATAATAAACTGACATCCGTTTAGTAACCAAACAGTGCTTCTGCTGATCGGCTTCAATATATTAACGTTGATGGATTCCATAAGAATAATGATGCCACATAAGTTTAGTCTGCATTAGTGCAGATTTGAAAATTCACTAACCTTGTTAAAAAACTTAGAATTGTTGAATTCAAAGCAATAATATGAAGTATATGAGGAGAAGCATATATCAATATTGATTTCAAATTGTTCCTTGAAATGGCCTCAGCTTATTGCGAGAATGTACTGTGTATAAACCATTGTTTTCTTCCCTTCAGCTCATATGCTACAGAAGAGGCTACTTTTACCACGATGGACATACGGGTTACCAGGCTATTATAGTGGTTATGTGCAGCTACTTTCTACTCGGCAACTCCTGCCTCACCTGGTGAGTCAGCTTTCACTTACTCTGTGAGGCATGTTGCAGCTGACAGTTGTGTCTTCACGACTCAGGAAACCACACACATATTACTCTACTACAATTTCAGTTTCGTCAGCTGTCATACTATTGATGTAGTATGACAGCGATGTGGTCACTACTTGCCTGTGTACCACGCTCACCACAACTGTGAGTGGTAGTCTTGTCAATCACTCGCCTCGAGCACAGCTGAGTGGTAGTCTTGTCAATCACTCGCTCTGAGCACAACTATGAGTGGTAGTCTTGTCAATCCCTCGTCCTGAGCACAACTATGAGTGGTAGTCTTGTCAATCCCTCGTCCTGAGCACAACTGTGAGTGGTAGTCTTGTCAATCCCTCGTCCTGAGCACAACTGTGAGTGGTAGTCTTGTCAATCCCTCGTCCTGAGCACAACTATGAGTGGTAGTCTTGTCAATCCCTCGTCCAGAGCACAACTGTGAATGGTAGTCTTGTCAATCCCTCGCCCCAAGAAAGGCTTCCCTGTTTCAATCGCTACGATCCTCTGTGTCACTTGAGTTGCATTTCATCGTACCACCTCTGCTTACGGATCCTCCAAGAACGGATTCTTTCCCAAGCTGACGTGTGATCTGTCTTCGGGGATCAGCACTCATGTTCATTTATATTTTGTTGCTCAGTGTTTGATCGCATTAAATTCATTTTATTAATTTTTCATGGCTTGCTTCAAATAAGATGATTATCTTCCATGCTTTTCATTCAGGTCGTGCAAGACAGGTATAAAATACCGACAATATGAAAGTTAAGATATCTTTATTGTAGACGTTTGATAAAGCCACTGGATGGCGAAACGTCTACAATAAAGATAACCAGATGTTGCACATGTGTCTTAACTTTTATTCAGGTGATTTAATAAGACTGTAATTTTGATCTATCCTTACTTTATCCCATTTGATAGTGTTTTTAATTAAAAAAATCCGTCATATATTGTCTTGACAGTCTTGAGGCTGGGAGCTTCTCTGAAGGTTCGAGGCTCAGTTATTTGAAAATCTATAAATTTGCCTTTAACTCTGTCTCTGACTTTGACGCCCTTAAGTTCATTCGTCCCATTTTCTCCCACTTCCTCCATAGAGTAAGTTATTTCCCCATTTTCCCATTTCTTCACAGAGTCTGAGTAATTTCTTTCCCTTCTGCCTCAGCCTTAGACAGTTACCTCTCTTCCTTCCTTCACAGTCTTAGAGTTCCTTCCCTTTTCCTTGTCTACAGACTGAGCAACTCATTTTTCTGTCTAAATTCTGCACAACCATCAAAGACGCAGAACAAATCTACATTTGGAGAGAGACTCCTCTCTCCTTTCCTCCGTCTCTCCCTCCACACTGCATCAACCATCCAGTACTCATTAAGGCTTCTTTACTCCCTCTACAACCAAGTCCTTCCACCCTTGCGTCCCGCCCCCCCGGGTCAGATCCTTTCCCTTCCATCGTAGAGGAAGTAATTCCCGGTGGTTGGGAGGGGGTAGGAGAGTGTGATGTTGCGAGTGACCCCATCCATCTGCACCCCATCACGCTTACGTCTGCCTCCCATCTCCTCCCATCACACCATGTCATAACACACTTGTCCGGCCCGTCACTCGGGCCGGCTGGACGCAGCGGGAGCAACTTTCCACCATAAGAACATAAGAATATATGAGTACTATAGCAGGCCTTCTTGTCTACGTTAGGTAGGATATACTTACACCCACCCATTCCCATCTATTATGTTTTTAAAACTACCCAAAGTTCATGCTTCATTGGCACTACTTATCAGTTTGCTGCTGTTTTCCCACAATTGTCTTGCCAAATTGCTTTTCTGTATCTGTTCTAAATCTGGATTAACCCAACTTGGATTAATGACCGCACCGCACACTGCCGAACTCCACCCAGCGTCTCTGTCATAACAGCTGTCTCATATATATGTGTGATATGATACCTTAAAAACTGAGAAATACATATTACCGTAAAATTAGACAAAAAATGGGACCCATACCCATTGAAAGACTGAAATATTAAACATATTTTTTAAGAAACATTAAACTTAGAGGAAAAATAAGGAAGAACTACAGACTGATTTGTTTAATTACAGTAGATACACTCACATCTCGCACTATATTAATATCTCATTTATTTGGTATTAGTTTGGCTCAAGTACCTGGCTGGCTCTTGTTAGAGGAAGGGCTCCAGACAACCTTCCCTGAATTTCCTGTTTTTTGCATTAGTTTTTGTTTTGTTTGTGATCAATCCCAGTATTGTTCCCCTTCAATAGAGTATTTATATTTTCGCGAGTAATGAAAGCTAAATTATTTGTCCCACCTAGGCTTCCGTTACCTGACAATGATAAAAAAGAAGGTACACCAACAACGTCTGTATTTTCCCTTCAAATAATTTTTATCCATATCATCTCATGTCTGTCATGCATCATGAATTCTGATCTTTTACCTAGAATTTGACTTTCCAGACTCTGTGATTTGCTTTTAGCCCTCCGTTCCATTTAGTTTCTCCTCATCCCTTCACATCCCTTACCACCCAGTCCCACACCGTATTGTCCCTTCCTACCTCGCCCCATCCTTTCCTTCCCACGGGGGTCACACGCTGCCTCTAACGCTCAAAAAGCTGATTTGTTTGACCTGTTCTGGGACACCAAGTGGGCAGTGAACCCTGGCCTTGATGAGCTAAGTTCTCCCAGACGCACTGATTAACCCCGGGATCATCCCCTGGTAAGCTGCCTCCTCCTCACACCTCAAATGACGAGAGGCTGCAAATGTGAGACTCAGCGAGAACGAGGATAATTAGTGTTTATACGAGGACTAAACTGGAGAGTGTTGAAACTCACCGCAAGAAAGACAAGAGTGCAATTGTAAAATATATTTTCACCTGAAGGAAACAAGTCCTTCTCCAGGAGAGACAGCTCGAGATGTCAATGATATATATTTCGTATTGCAGAAAGTACTGAAGGAAACGAACGGTGAAGAATAAATTTTTAATGAGACAACGTTTTCCTTCGCGTTGAGCTTCATCAGGTAATGGATAAAGCTCTACAGAAAACAAAACATTATCTTAGAAAAGAGCTTGTACTGCAAAGTTCATCTTTTCCCCACTAATTTATGCATTATTAATGAATTAGCCCAAAAATTACGTAGGGGTTACATAATTTAATAGTGATTTCAAAATTAAGTCAAGATGTAAAAAACAGCGAATATCATCCAAAGTAAAATATAATAATATACGTTTAGAGCAGTTTGTGACGAGAGGAACAGATACATTAAAGCACTTTACGGTCAGAAGATATAAAGACAAATACGAAAAAGAGAACATAGATGATGTTTCTCAAACAACATTTTCGTTCTACCTCATCTGGTTTCAAAGCTCAACCTTATGAAAGGTATATTACCACCTTCACCAGGCTGCACTTCACAATATTCACCTATTTACAGATAGGTGAACAAGGATAACAATGCAAGGATATTTAGACTCTTAAAAGAAACAAATCTGTCTTCCCATACTTACAGAAAAGTCTATAGAATTAAAAAAAAACTGATTTAAAGCAACATAATTTGTTTTAAACAAATCCTTTCTAAGTAATCTCAATATTCTCTTGTAACAATTGACATTAATCTTGCCAGAAAAAGTCTGGCAATTTTCGAAAAGTCTGGTGTGTAAGCTCGTCCTTCAAGTCAAAAACAGACGTCGGTGAAAAAAAAATAAATTGAGAAACATTATGAGAAAAAAGAATTTAAAAAAAATCAGGAAGACGATTGACCAAAAACACGCAAATCATCAGCTGATGTAAATAAAGATTCGTAAGTTTCTCTGTTTCAGAAGTTATTTTATAAAGAATTACAAAAATTATAAAAACAGTAATATAATATTTATAATAATAATAATGCAAATATTATTATATTATTAATAATATTTGTATTATCCCCCTTTCTCTCTCTCTTCCCCTTTCTCTATCTCTCTCTCTCGTGTATAGACAACACCTTGGTTTGAGTCGCGTGAGAGAGAGAGAGTGAGACTAACTCAATCTCTCAGATAAGCCTTCCATTAGTAAACCTAGATAGTGTGTGGTGAGGAAAGGTGGAGTGAAGGAGGAGTGTGGTGAGGGAAGGTGGAGTGATGAGGGTGGTGAGTGAAGGAGAAGTGTGAAGTGAACGAGGAGTGAGGGAGGGTGGTGTGGGGGAGGAGTATAGTGAGGGAGGGCGGTGTGGGGTAGGAGTATATTGAGGGAGGGTGGTGTGGGGTAGGAGTATAGTGAGGGAGGGAGGAGTGGGGGAGGAGTATAGTGAGGGAGGGTGGTGTGGGGGAGGAGTATAGTGAGGGAGGGTGGTGTGGGGGAGGAGTATATTGAGGGAGGGTGGTGTGGGGGAGGAGTATAGTGAGGGAGGGTGGTGTGGGGGAGGAGTATAGTGAGGGAGGGTGGTGTGGGGGAGGAGTATATTGAGGGAGAGTGGTGTGGGGGAGGAGTATAGTAAGGGAGGGTGGTGTGGGGGAGGAATATAGTGAGGGAGGGCGGTGTGAGGAAGGAGTATAGTGAGAGATGTATATATGGAGTGAAGGAATATGAAGTGAACAAGGAGTGATGAGGAATGTTGAGCGAGGCAAGCGTGTGGAGTGTGGAAGGAGCTTGGAATGAGGCAGGAGTGTGGAGTAAAACATAACCATTTATGGTTGGCTTGTATGTTCCTGCGTATGACTTGAAAAAAATGATATTGACACGAAACATTGTACAACTGAAGACTTGCTCTGCTGTGTTTTGGTCCTAGCAGATTCACTCTATTTGTCCTAGCAAACACACACTGTCTTTGTCCAAGCAAATCCGATTCTGTTTCTTTTAGATCCACTCTGTCCTACAGACCCGTCTCCGTCCTTGTCCCTGCAGATTTACTGTGTATTTGTCCTAGCAGACCTACTCTTTTCTTAGCAAAACCACTCAGTGTCATTGCCTGATGAACCACAGATATTCTCTAAGTTCCTAGGAACTCATATAGCATATATGTGTCAATATGGTTAGGGAATCACACGACACGAAACATTAATATCTCATTTTCAAATTTATCCAAAATGGTTATTGATATTATTATTATTATTATTATTATTATTATTATTATTATTATTATTATTATTATTATTATTATTATTATTATTATTATTATTATTATTATTATTATTATTATTATTATTATTATTAATTATTATTATTATTTTTAACACACCGCCCGTCTCCCACCAAGGTAGGGTGACTCAAAAAAAAATGCACTTTCACTATTACTCTATTACTGTCTTGTCAGAGCTGTGTTTACATCACAGCACATATACTACTCAAAACTGCAATATCCCCACCACTCCTTCAGAGTGCAGGTACTGTATTTCCCACCTCCGGGACTCAAGTCCTGCTAACCTCCAGGGAAATGGGACGTAATCAAAGTCTGATCATGGAAATTGTAGGTAACTCCAAATGCTTAGATCAAGAGCCATTCATCGGTATCAAGGCACTTCCCTTGAAAGAATTTATCCAAGAGATTAGTTTGAACATAGAAAAAATCTCAAAGTAAAAACAGTTAAAAATAAAGTTTTGAAATAGAATTTTAAGTATATGGATTACTGAGAGTCTTAAAGTGAGGGTTTTGGGAATACAAGAAAGGACAGATTCTAAAAGAAAGGCAAAGTGAAAGGGGAACCAAAACAGAACGATAAATTGAGAAAATCAGTTTTTGGGAGAAGGCGAAGGAAGAAAGAGATTATTTAGAAGGGGCAATGAGAAAGAGAGTATTTATATAGGACAACGAAAACGTAAATATTTTAAAGAGGAGAGGAGAAAGAGAGCATTTAGAAAGGGCAACGAGAAAGAGTATATACTGAGAAGGTGGGACGAGACAGGGAATTTGTAGTAGGGGAACGAGAAAGGGTATATCTAACAAGGGGAACGACAAAGGAATATTTAGAACTGGCAGCGAGAAACGGTATATTTAGAAAAGGATAAGAGAGAGAGGGAATACTTAGAAGGAGCTATAAAACACAGGATATTACTCGAGAACACAGAAAAAAATGATTTAACAAGTAAAAGGTGAGAATAGCATAGTAAACACAGAGGATCAAGTAGCGAGATGTTTCTACGGCAAGAGAAGCTTCAGAAGCTAGTTTCCAAAGCATGAAGAAGTTGAAGACCGGAATCCCTCGAGGGTGTGAAGTGAAAAGGAAACAGCATTTAGAGCGAACGATGAGAAAATAGTAATTTTCCAGGCTCAGCAGAGGAGTGAAGGTTTTGAGATAGAGAAAGAAACAGAAGGCAGCTTCCAAGACAAAGGAAGATCTGAGAGCTATTAAAAAATGTGAGGATATAAATGTGGCTTTGAGAACAGCTGAAGAAAATATATTTTTACAGAACAAGCTTTTATTGGGACCACGCGTTTCGATCTGTTCAGTTCTTTATGAACTAAAGTTAGTATTTACAAAGTAAGCTAACTGGGGCGGAAATAGTGCCTTATGGAGGAAGTGAAGTCTCTGCAGAGAAGTTGGATGCTACCTGGAGTCTACCTGGAGGGTATTCCGGGGATCAACGCCCCCGCGGCCCGGTCCACGACCAGGCCTCCCGGTGGATCAGGGCCTGATCAACGAGGCTGTTACTTCTGGCCGCACGTAATCCAACGTACGAACCACAGCCCGGCTGATCCGGCACCGTCTTTAGGTATCTGTCCAGCTCCCTCTTGAAGACAACCAGGGGTCTTCCCGTAATGCCCCTTATTGCTGGTGGGAGGCTGTTGAACAGTCTTGGGCCCCGGACACTTACTGTGTTTTCTCTTAGTGTACCAGTGACGCCCCTACTTTTCACTGGGGGTATGTTGCATCGCCTGCCAAGTCTTTTGCTTTCGTATGGAGTGATTGCTGTGTGCATATTAGCGACCAATCCCTCCAGAATCTTCCAGGTGTAGATTACGATATATCTCTCTCGCCTGCACTCTAGTGAGTACAAGTCAAGTGCTTCCAGGCGCTCCCAGTAGTTAAGGTGTTTGATGGAACTTATACGTGCAGTAAAGGTTCTCTGTACATTCTCTAGCTCTGCAATTGCACCTGCCTTGAATGGGGATGTTAATGTACAGCAGTATTCCAGCCTAGAAAGAATAAGTGATTTAAAGAGGATCATCAGTGGCTTAGCATCTCTTGTCTTGAATGTTCTCATTATCCAGCCTATCAGTTTCCTAGCAGATGTGATAGTGGCATTGTTGTGGTCCTTGAAGGTGAGGTCTTCGGGCA
Organism: Cherax quadricarinatus; assembly: GCF_038502225.1. Taxonomy (NCBI): domain Eukaryota; kingdom Metazoa; phylum Arthropoda; class Malacostraca; order Decapoda; family Parastacidae; genus Cherax; species Cherax quadricarinatus. The sequence continues at coordinate 12,738,827 of NC_091327.1, forward strand.
TTACCATACCCAGGTCCTTCACATTACTTTTCCTCTCTATTGTGTGATTGGAGTTTGTAGTATACTCAGTTCTAGTTATTATTTCCTCCAGTTTTCCATAACGGAGTAGTTGGAATTTGTCTTCATTGAACATCGTATTGTTCTCTGTTGCCCATTGGAAAACTTGGTTTATATCTTCTTGGAAAGGCGAAGAAGGATGAGGAGGAGGAAGAGGGAGGAGAAGGAGAAGGAGGAGGAGGAGAAGGAGGACGAGGAGAAGGAGGAGGAGGAAGAGGAAGAGGAGGAGAAGGAAGAGGAGGAGGAGGAGGAGGAGGAGGAGGAGGAGGAGGAGGAGAAGGGCACCCTGGGGAGCTTGCTATTACAGATACAATGTTGTGGTCAGCTCTAGACACCAGGGAAGACGAAGGGGGCGGGGTTAAGACAAGGAAGAGGCTGAGTACTCGTGTTTAAGGAGGAGCTTATTTTGGCAGGCACGGAGAGGGTAGGTTAACCTGGGTTAGTTGTAAGGGTGTAGGGGTGTAGTGGTGGGAAGGTATGGGGGTGTGAAGGTACTCGAAGATGGTGGAAATTTGGGTAGGTGCCGAGTTTTCTTGCTGAGGGTGTCCTGGAAAGGGTTTGAGTGCAGTGTACCACGTCATTATTGTACTTCTATGCAATACCTTTGATTAGTTTTTATATGTAAAGCCTATCAAATGTAGGAGGGTCATTAAG
>NC_091327.1:12744537-12764537 GCF_038502225.1 Cherax quadricarinatus
GACCTCTTTACCTTTTACATCTAATGCCTGAGTTTATATACATGTTTGGAGCTAGCTATTCTCCAGCTCTTTTTCTAACTTCACACTGTGCATGTGTGTGTTTACTAACCTGTTTGTGGTTCCCGGAGGACGAGTCTGTGTGTGTGTGTGTGTGTGTGTGTATATATATATGTGTGTGTGTGTGTGTGTGTGTGTGTGTGTGTGTGTGTGTGTGTGTGTGTGTGTGTGTGTGTTACAGGTAATCAATTTAATCCAAGGAAGGGAAGATTAGCTTCAAATCTATGGATTAAGTGCCTTGAACCGACATCAAGGCATTCAACTTTAAGGGCAGATGGAATGAAAACTGAGGCAATGTATGAAGAAATTGTGTAAAGGTATAAAGTAAGAGGGAACTTTCTAAAGTAGAAAGGAAAAGGTGAGGAGTGAAAAGAAATGGAAGGAAGAAGAAGGAAAAGGGGGATACCGTAATTATGATAGCTCTTCCATGTACTCTTTCGAGTCATTCTTTTCACCTTAATAGCCAAGTCAAGGGTGGTTGTGATTGATGGTGTGCGAGACGTCTCTCCTGTGTGAAGACTTAAGATAGTAGGAGTCTTTCTTGTAAGAAGCTTGATGGTACGAGTCTCTCCTGTGTGAAGACTTAAGATAGTAGGAGTCTTTCTTGTAAGAAGCTTGATGGTACTAGTCTCTCCTGTGGGAAGACTTAAGATAGTAGGAGTCTTTCTTGTAAGAAGCTTGATGGTACGAGTCTCTCCTGTGTGAAGACTTAAGATAGTAGGAGTCTTTCTTGTAAGATGCTTGATGGTACTAGTCTCTCCTGTGGGAAGTCTCACGGTATGAGACTCTCTTGTGTGAAGCTTTACGATAGGAGTCTCTAGAGAGAAATAGACTCGGATGCATATGTTGCTCTTACAACATCTTTACTAAAGACATTTTGGTTTAAAGTGTATGCAGTCTTGTTCATTTCCCTCTAGTTGTCAACATTCACTGCTTACTTACCACAATTTCACGGACATATGGGAGTCTTCTCAGCTCCTCTTTGACCTAGATGGGACGAGAGCAAGATCTTCGCTTCACTACATTAATAGTATATGATACCGACAAGTTGGTGTATAAAACATGTGCAACACAGGTTTCTTTATAATAATGATACTTTGCCAACCAGCGGTTGATTTCTGGAACAACTGTTAGGCATCATTTACATCCACTAGTGGTCCTGCCCACCTGTAACTATGTCTTCAGCACCTGCACCTCTCTTCTGGCTCCAGGACATTATATAAATGTCTATTCGCTTGCACCTGGTTCTGACTGATCAAGAATTTTGGAATGACCACCTCATAATATTTGTAATACATCAAAAGCACAGACAGCAAAACTTCTTCGTAATAATGATACCCAGGTGTTTAACATGTGTCTCATACATAAATCTCCACATAAGTTGTTGTTGGAGGGGAAACGTGGTTATAAAACCAGCGTATGAACATACACACACACACACACACACACACACACACACACACACACACTCAGAAGTGTCCCTGTTTGCAGATGATGTGAAGTTAATGAGGAGAATTAAATCTGATGAGGACCAGGCAGGACTTCAAAGAGACCTGGACAGACTGGACACCTGGTCCAGCAAATGGCTTCTCGAATTTAATCCTGCCAAATGCAAAGTCATGAAGATAGGGGAAGGGCACAGAAGACCACAGACAGAGTATAGGCTAGGTGGCCAAAGACTGCAAACCTCACTCAAGGAGAAAGATCTTGGGGTGAGTATAACACCGAGCATGTCTCCGGAAGCACACATCAATCAGATAACTGCTGCAGCATATGGGCGCCTGGCAAACCTGAGAACAGCATTCCGACACCTTAGTAAGGAATCATTCAAGACACTGTACACCGTGTATGTCAGGCCCATACTGGAGTATGCAGCACCTGTTTGGAACCCGCACTTGATAAAGCACGTCAAGAAACTAGAGAAAGTACAAAGGTTTGCAACAAGGTTAGTTCCAGAGCTAAGGGGAATGTCCTATGAAGAAAGATTAAGGGAAATCGGCCTGACGACACTGGAGGACAGGAGGGTCAGGGGAGACATGATAACGACATATAAAATACTGCGTGGAATAGACAAGGTGGACAAGGACAGGATGTTCCAGGGAGGGGACACAGAAACAAGAGGCCACAATTGGAAGTTGAAGACACAAATGAGTCAGAGAGATAGTAGGAAGTATTTCTTCAGTCATAGAGTTGTAAGGCAGTGGAATAGCCTAGAAAATGACGTAGTGGAGGCAGGAACCATACACAGTTTTAAGACGAGGTTTGATAAAGCTCATGGAGCGGGGAGAGAGAGGGTCTAGTAGCAACCGGTGAAGAGGCGGGGCCAGGAGCTAGGACTCGACCCCTGCAACCACAAATAGGTGAGTACAAATAGGTGAGTACACACACACACACACACACACACACACACACACACACACACATATATATATATATATATATATATATATATATATATATATATATATATATATATATATATATATATATATATATATATATATATATATATATATATATATATATATATATATATATATATATATACAATCAGCCGAATACTGGTGGAAATTATACAGTCAGAAGTCAAGTTATCTTTAACCTTCACTTTATATATTAATTTTTTTTAGTAATATGATGTGAAGAGGATTATAACGATGCAAGTTGAGAGGCAAAGAAAAGGTCACAACTTTGTTATCACTCTGAGATTATAATGGTGCCAAGATGATTGCAGTTGCACAAACTCCTGTCAACTGTTAGGTCAGGTAACTTCACACTCGCAGGATATATACATTAAGTGGTATGTATTTGTCAATGTATATGTATATGTGTCTCTCAGTGTATATACACACATTCTGACGGGTTTAGCGCTTCGCCAAGAATACACTACTACTACTACAACTACTTCCCTCACCAGCTATTTTCCCCAATGCTCCTCCCCAAAAAAAATCCCTTCTCGTTCACAAGGGTATAGATATACAGAGCAATCAAGTGACTATAAGCAGAATACCATGTATGTCTGCATAATGGACAAATCTATACATAACAGAGTCATGTATACATATGAACCTCATGTATACATAATGGATTCCATGTATACATTTGGATCCAGATTATGCATATTTAAATCTTACCATACCACGGGCGGGATTTGAACCCGCGGTCAGAGAGTCTGGATAACGCGACCGTCGCGTTAGCCAGACTCTCTGACCGCGGGTTCAAATCCCGCCCGTGGTATGGTTTGTTTGCAAATCGTGTCATTACGATTTCGTGAGTCATATTTAAATCTTAATTGACTATTTCTTTGAACCCTGCCTGAGAGGGCCTACCCAAAGAAGGATGGGAAAAAAGTAAAAGATATGAGGGAAATGTGCCTGAGGAAAAAAATGAGGGGAGCAATATGTATGAGGAAAGAAATGAGGGAAATGTGCGAAGCACAGTAAATGAGGCAATAGAGTGAGAGTGTATTAGGGTGTGCTAGGGTGTGTGGAGGGGTGAGAATGTGTGTGGAATGTGTTAGGTGGTGTGGGGATGTGTTAAGGTGTGTGAGGGTGTGTGGGTATGTGTGAGGTATGTGAGAGTGTGTGAGGTATGTGAGAGTGTGTGAGGGTGTTAGGTGATGCGGGGATGTGTTAATGTGTGAGAAGGTGTGTGAGCATGTGCGAGGTGTGTTGTATGTTAAAGTGTTAGAGAATATTAAGTCTGTACTCACCGAATTGTTTTCACCTAATTGTGGGGTCGATTCATAGCTCCTGGCCCTGCCTCTTCATTGTGTGTGTGTTTGAAAGTCTGTGACAGTTGGTAAAGAGGTGTAAAGCCTATTGACTAAACAAGGGTCATTTACCATCATACCACTTGCTCATCACCAGTCAAAAATGTTTTAATTGCAAAAACACCGAAACTAAAATAAACTCTCGGGGCACATGACCTGAGATATACACACCGGTCTGTGTATATAACATAAGGGGGAGGAAAAGTGTGCAAGGGTGTGTTAAGAATGTGCGAAGGGTTACAAGTGTCTGGCAGATAGCTAAGGTTGGCAATAAAAGGAAGAACTGCAATGGATGGTAAGGTTTGGAGTGTGGTAGTAAGAGTGCTCTTAATCCCCGCCACCCACTTCCCCCCCCCCCCCCGCCTCGTCCCTGAGTAGAGATGGAGTCTCGACTTCCCTCCCACTTCGTAAGTCTAGGATTCTCTGTCCCTCTCATTATGAGGTTTATTTTCACTCTATAACACAATGTCATTATCTTTCTTAGTGTTTTCTTCCATCTGGATCGAAAAGTTGATGTCTAGATAAACATATCGCTTATTTTGTCTCTGTTGTTTATTGCCTGAGTCTTAGCGAAAGCGAGTGAGAAGAGAGGAGACAGATGAGAAATGACAAGGAGAGAGTGGGAAGTGACGAGGAGAGGTAAGGAGAAGGGAAGGTAGGAGAGGGAGGAATTGGGAAGTTGAGAGAACAGCGAGGAAAAAAGGAAGAAAAGTGGCAAAAAAATGGAAGATAGGAAGGAAACGGGGAAAGAACAGATGAAAGACTAGGAAAAGGAAGGGGGAATGTAAGTGTGTGGGAAGGGGAATAAAGGACATGTGAAAGATCTCAGGTGTGGTCATGGGTGTATGAAGATGTTTTAACCTGGTGATGGGTTACTCAGAGACCAGAACACAAGATTGATTCAGTGAGTCAGAAGGTGTTTGGGGAGAGGGAACTGCTGGGTTAGAGAAGTGAAACACAGGGGAAATGGTGCAAATCTGTGTGTGTGTGTGTGTGTGTGTGTGTGTGTGTGTGTGTGTGTGTGTGTGTGTGTGTGTGTGTGTGAGAGAGAGAGAGAGAGAGAGAGAGAGAGAGAGAGAGAGAGAGAGAGAGAGAGAGAGAGAGAGAGAGAGAGAGAGAGAGAGAGAGAGAGAGAGAGAGAGAGAGCTAAGTTGTATTCACTAAGCTGTGCTTGTTGGGGGTCGTATCTTAGCTTATGGTTCTTCCTCTCGAACTTCAATGATCGGAGGTTTTTCTTCCTTGCCGCTCAAGAATTACTACTCTAAGTATCCACTCCTGAAACCGTATATGACATTTGCCATCAACAGCTCCTCATCTAGATCATTCCGCTTATTTACGACCTTGAGGTTTAAGTATTTCCAAACATCCCTGTGTCTCATCTGTGATTTTTGAACTTCCATATATGCCTCATCTTCCCTTCGTTTCGCATTTAAATAGTCTGTCCACCGGCTTTTTCAAATCCTCCGATTTTTTTTATGTGGTAATCATATTTTCTTTGGTTCTTCTCTCTTCTTAAATCGACAGATTCAGTTCCTTTTAAGTCTCTTCAGCTCTGTGACTAATGTAATTGGAAACCATTGGACTTTTTCGAGATGCGAATATGTTTTATATATTGTGGGTTTCATGCTGGTATTATCCTCGCTGTGAGAGGCTTGATATGTTTTCTGAATGACATCGTAATTAAATGAATGTTTGGGTAACTAAAGTATAATGAACACTTATCAATGCTCAATAATAACCTACATAGAGACAGAAATACGGAAGATTTCTGGGTCTATATATTTCGACCCTCTTCTGGGATCCTATTCAGCATCTGCTGAAGAGGATCCCATAAGGAGATCGAAATATACTGACCAATTAATCTTCTGAGTGTTTCTGTCTCCATATGGGGAATCATGGAGCAATTGAACCTTTGTTAAGATTTCTCATAACAGATTCGAGCTTAGCTACCTCACATATGCTGCAGTTGTCAAACTTTTATTGCACCTCTAGCGACATGCTTGGTGTCATGTTCACTTCATGATCTTTCTCCTTAAATGTAATTTCGATAGTTGTAGTCTCTTATTTCTCAAACTATACTCCATCTCTGGTTTTCTCTCTCCTTTCTCAATCTGCGAGATCTTCAACTTATTTGGACTTAACTCAAGTAGAAACCTAGCATAATCTTCAAGCATTCCTGTTGCTCTTGAATGGTCTCATTCATTTCATTACCCTTTCTTCGTTGGCAAACAACGGTAAATCAGATTCAATTCCCTCTTTCATATTATTTAAAAATAATAATGGTCTAAGTACTGATCCAAGGACGACTTTCACCATTCCCACTCCCACTGCCCCCTCTCCCCTCCTCATCACCCCCTCCCCCCTCCCCGGCTCACACGCACACTCAGCAACTGCGACATCTTCAATGTAAAAAAAAAATTCCTTAAGGATCAACTGAGGATGAGTGTGAAAAAGAAACAATGGAAAGAAGAGGAGAAGGAATAGGGAAAGGAAAGGAAGGAGGGGGATAGAGTGGAGGAGTAGGGTATGAGAAGCAGGGGAAGGTGAAGGAGGTGTGGGAAGCGTCGGAGGTGGAGGAGGAGGAGGTGGTGGTGGGGGTGGAGAAGGGGATTGGAACAGAGGAAGGGCCCCGTCCCATCCCCAAGAAAAAACCTCGTCGAAGTCTCCAATGCCGCAGCTCGTCCACTGATAGTCGAAAGTCTTTGTTCATAAAAGGCCATTTTCGACTCTTTAAAGGATACCGCGGGGAGCGAAATGAGCAGAGAGATATGCCTAACTATGCAAATGAGGCGTTGGGCTGGAAATACTTGTGGGTAGAGAGTGGGTGGAGGGAGACGAACCAAGGGGTGGGGGACTAGAGAGGAAAGGGGAGAAGAACTAGAAAAAGGGAAGGGGGGAGAGGTGTCAGAGTGGTTGGAGAAGTGGCCACCACAAACAGCTCTAGTACTTGGCATTTGTCGGTAATCTCTTGGAAAAGCTGGATCTGGCGTGAAATTTTATGGTGTTAATGAATGTGTGTGTGTGTGTGTGTGTGTGTGTGTGTGTGTGTGTGTGTGCGTGTGTGTGTGTGTGTGTGTGTGTGTGTGTGTGTGTGTGTGTGTGTGTGTGTGTGTGTGAGGGAAGAGAGAAAGAGAAAGAGAGAGAAAGAGAGAGAGAGAGAGAGAGAGAGAGAGAGAGAGAGAGAGAGAGAGAGAGAGAGAGAGAGAGAGAGAGAGAGAGAGAGAGAGAGAGAGAGAGAGAGAGAGAGATCCCGCACGATAGTTTTTTAGGAAGAGTCAGATGCTTCTATACATTAGCATAACAGGGACCTGGAGGACGCCATGATTTGGGGCACTAAGGTGAGCAAGGCACTGCTGCCTGCCAGTCTGCCTGTCAGTCTGCCTGTCAGCCTGCCTGTCTGCCTGCCAGCATGCCTGCCTCCTACCAGCCTGCCTTCCTGACTGCCTGCTTGCCAACCTGTTTGCCTGCCAGCTTGTCTACCATTTTGCCTGTCTGTGAGTCTTCCTGCCAACCTGTCTGCCTGCCTGCCTACCTACCTACCTGTCTGCTGGTGCTGCTGCTATTATTGCTGTTGTCGCTGCTGCTGCTTGCATGCTGTTGCTCTTGCTGTAGTTTTTGCTAATGTTGCTGTTGCTGCTGCAATGATTGCTGCTGTTGCCGCTGCTACTTCTGTTCTCGATGTTGTTACAGACAGACGATCCTCTTAGTTAGGGCACGATTAAAGAAAGTTAAGAAAAATCTCATAACACAGCGGATTCTTTAATTACCAGAGAAAAGATTAATTGCAGCAACAATGTTGACAACTAATTATACGTCTGAATGCTATTATCGCCCGCACCTACAATTATAAATTTAATAAATTAAAAATCAAAGCGTTTGGGAGAAAACATAATCGTACAGCAGGTCAATAAATGACAATGATAGGTAATAATTTAACCAACCAATGAGAATTTTGCAGGGGTTAAAAATTTCCTGAAGAAGCACAGACGTGTAGCTGACGTGAAACATAGGAGCATCGGCAGCGGCACAACAGCAGCATCTGATTTCAGAATGTTGAATCCAAACATGTTCGCGCCACGACCAACGAGGATTGATGATTCCTGGATCACTTGTCTATAGAAACAAATGTTCCATAGTGCTCTCCAGACGGCCGAGCAGTCCAGTTTAGTATTACGTGTTGGAACAGTTGTGTGTGTGAGAGGGAGAGAGAGAGAGGGAGAGTTAATATTTCTATTACCCTTGTTTGAACCTTGCTTAGCTATTAGAAATAGTATTTTTTTCCTCCTCGTGCGGGCTAATTAATAGTTTTAAATATATATATATATATATATATATATACTATATATATATATATATATATATATATATATATATATATATATATATATATATATATATATATATATATATATATATATATACATATTGATAGGTAGATAGATACGTAACTTTGTTCTCTGTCTAGCAAAGAGAACATTAAGCTGACGTCTGCCTCCAGAAATTATGTTCACTGACTACATCAGCAACTCGCTTTATTCTCAGTACAAATCCTTCCATGGCCACATTTTTTTCCCCTAACTCTTGCGGTAAATTATATTCACGAAGAAGGCGATAAACTCGTAGGGAGTCATAAGGCACTTAGGGAATGGAAGTTAATCAGGTTCGATCCAGAGATGGAGGTAGGGTAGCTCCAAGTCCTTGAATCAAGAGTCCGTCACTAACATAAAGATATGATTTTGTGACGTCGGTACCGTGCTATGGTTATCATTAGTATTTATTTAGGGGAAAGCGCAACATCCCTATGGGTCATGTTGCATGATGCGTGGTGAGTACTCGATCAGCTGTCTGCTGTACCTATTATGAGATACAAGGAGATCTCTCTCTCTCTCTCTTTCTCATCCGCTGAGGACGATGCTGGCTGCTGCCTCTGTCTGCCACAACACAACTTGGAATTAAAGCCCAAAGTTCCGAATAATTGGCCGAAATTACTGAGAAAATGTGTAAAAAACAATGGAAGTTAAGTAGAGCGCTGACAGCCTCAACCAAACTATGCTCTCATTATGTAGTTTAATGCAATTATGTAGTCTGCCCTGCCTTCACCTAGTGTTTTCAGCAAATTTCTCGATTTATTTTATTTAGGTTTGGTTAGGTTACATTATCATCTCTTAATAAAAATTTGCTTCTGCGCCAATAAATGAAATAATGTTTAGATGAGTTTATTTATCTTAAGCCAGGAAGCTAAAATGGGAACTAGTGGACGCTCACTTAAACAGCCGGATAATCACTATTAAAGCCTCTTGTTAATATCGTCCTTTTGACTATCCTAAAACAGTGAATTACTGGTTTTGATTACGAAGATGAGTTGCTAATTTGCACCACTATCTGATAAGGGATGCTTCTCACATCCATACTTCCGCCATGGAGTTCATGGGAATATATGGGAAAGACAGAGAGCAACATGTAAATTTACACCGAGACTTTCTACTGAAAAGAACTAGTTATTTCTAGCTAGATTATGGACTATCGTATATTATATAGGCGTATGAATCAAGGATAGTAAAACAGAAAGCTGTCAAATTTTTCTTTCTCGATATACCAACGATTTTACAGAAATCTTTCTTCATTATATTTGAAGCATAACATACGTTTCATGGTTCATTCACATTTTTTACTAAAGAATTTTAGCGTTCAGTCACATGGTATGTAAACAACAGTCACTATCACAGTTACTTTACTACACGTTTATCAAGTCACATTGCTAATTGATGTATTGTTGGTTAATCTAGCAATGGAAATGCAATTTTCTTTCACTCGAACTAGTGCAAATCCTAGCATCCTGTCGCTGTATTACACGAAATATTCTTTCTTCCAGTCAAATAGCAGCAGAATACGATATCATCCAATCACAATCCACGTGAGGAACTCATCTCCCAGTGGCATTATATCTGGGCGTTCACCACGACCAATGACAGCCGTGTTGATATACGGTTGAGCAATCAGCTGAGGGAACTCCCTCCAGACCTCATCTGTGGGGTGACAGTCTTACCTACCATCTTAGAAACCTTTTAAGTAAATTCACTAAGTGTTTAAAACTCTTTAATTTACTCTTGCTTACATATTATCTGGGACCTTGCTGAACAACACCCTTAGAATATCACTCCTCGTACTTGATACCCAATCTTCGATTTTAGGTTTGTGGACAATATTAATAATATATGAACTTGCTACAGACGAGTGCCCAGCACATCCATCCTGACATGCACTGGACAGTACACCTCAATAGACTCAACCTATTGGCGGTTGTAAAAGTCTCCACTGGGATGTAAACACGAAGCTATCGTTTCTCAGTGGGTGTAAGATCTGGGGAAATGCTGAAATTTATTAATTTTTTTTTTAAGATAATTTGATTATCTTAATCTTAAAACTGCACTTCTAAAGAAAACTTTCTTGTCCAGATGGACAGGAAAGTTTCATTTGCTGAAACACTTGACCGACATCTTGTATTTCTATATGCTGGTTTTTAGGTCCTTTTTGTTTTCCCTCTTCTAGTTATTTTAACAATGTCTTTAGTAGTTCTAACTCAATAAAATCCTTTGCTAGAACAAGATTTTCGGAAGACGCTCAGATAAACAGCGAGACTGACAAGATTTCCTACAGAGATTGTGAGATGAATAATGGTTTTAAATGCCGATTGTGTCAATTAATAATAATCTGTGCCTACTGGTGATAATAATGCAAGACAACTGCATATATGTAGAAAAAATTACAGAATCAATGACAGCTAAATCAATTAAATGATGGGCGTTTACAGCATGAAACAGAGAACGGACAAAAATATGGCAATCTTTTAGGAAAATAAATTCCATGTTCATAGAATATACCGACTCAGCCAGAGTTCGATCCTATTTATTCCTTTCTCACTTTGTTACTTTCGAGTTTCATTTCATAAAATTGCACATTTTAATACCCCTGGAGTCTCCGCTTAGCACATTCTTATGAAATGTGACGACTCTCTGAGAAAGACCAATGAGCAGAATAGTGTGGGCCTCCTGCAGCGTGGGCCTATTGCAGTGTGGGCCTACTGCAGTGTGAGCCTACTGCAGTGTGGGCTTACTGCAGCGTGGGCCTACTGCAGCGTGGGCCTACTGCAGTGTGGGCCTACTGCAGCGTGGGCCTACTGCAGCGTGGGCCTACTGCAGCGTGGGCCTACTGCAGCGTGGGCCTACTGCAGTGTGAGCCTACTGCAGTGTGGGCTTACTGCAGCGTGGGCCTACTGCAGCGTGGGCCTACTGCAGTGTGGGCCTACTGCAGTGTGGGCCTACTGCAGTGTGGGCCTACTGCAGAGTGGGCCTACTGCAGCGTGGTCCTACTGCAGTGTGGGCTTACTACAGCGTGGGCCTACTGCAGTGTGGGCCTACTGCAGCATGGGCCTACTGCAGTGTGGGCCTTCTGCAGTGTGGGCCTACTGCAGTGTGGGCCTACTGCAGCGTGGGCCTACTGCAGTGTGGGCCTACTGCAGTGTGGGCCTACTGCAGCGTGGGCCTACTGCAGTGTGGGCCTACTGCAGTGTGGGCCTACTGCAGCGTGGGTCTACTGCAGTGTGGGCTTACTGCAGCGTGGGCCTACTGCAGCGTGGGCCTACTGCAGTGTGGGCCTACTGCAGCGTGGGCCTACTGCAGCGTGGGCCTACTCCAGTGTGGGCCTACTGCAGCGTGGGCCTACTGCAGTGTGGGGCTACTGCAGTGTGGGCCTACTGCAGTGTTCGTTAATTCTTGTATTCTTCGTTATTCTAAAGTTTATTTGCATAAAGAGACTCAAGTCTGAGCGAGAATATTTTTACCATTAATTTTTATTGTGACTTCTTTTCCTATTAATAATCTTCCTCTTCCTTATAGATCTGTTTCTTAGCTTCTCGTTCGTCCTCTCTCTCTCTTTCATCATTTACATTTCATCTTTTTTTCTAATCATATCTTCTTGTTCTTCCTCTTTTTCCTTTAGTTTCTTGTCTTACAGTTTATCTTTCCGCTTTTCCTCCACAATTCTTTTCCTTTTCCTGTTTCCTGTTTTCTTGTTAATCATCGAACCTCTTTCCATCAGTTCTTCCTCTGATTGTTCCACTTCTGTTTCTCTTCCTTTTGTTCATCACTGTCCAGTTCCTTCTCTTCAGGATGCCCTTCTTATATCCATTCATCCTCTTCCGGTTCCCCCTCTTATATACATTCCTTCTCTTCAGGTTCCCCCTCTTATATCTATAGCTCCTCTTCCGGTTCTATCTCTTCCTACTCTTCCTCCTCCTCCTCTTGCTCCTCATGTTAAGCTTGAGACAAGAAGAGTAAGCAAACTTTCTATCTTCCTTCCTTTACCATAGCCATTCAAAGTTGTCGAAATCCCGAGCGCTATCCTTAATGGAGTAATTTTTCTTCAGTCCCCTTGGAGCCTTTACCCTCTGGTTGATCACAGCCTAGGGAGGGAGTGATGGAGGGAGGAGGGGGTAATGGGGGAGGGAGGGAGTGATGGAGAGAGAGGAGGGAAGGATGGAGGGAAAGATGTGATGGAGGGACACAGGGAGGGCATGAGGGAGAACGAGAGTGAGAGAATTGGAGGTAGTGATGGAGGAAGGGAAGAAGGAAGTGAGGGAGGAGAATAGTGAGTATATCCTCACTGTATATGTATGGTGAGTGAATGCCTCTTTAATGTATAACATTAAAATCATTCTCCTTTGCACCTCCACTTCCTTCTCTTCTATTTTCTCATCCTCCTCTTCCTCCTCAGTCACTTTTTCTCCTTCTAATTCCTTCTCTTTTTATTCCTATAAAGTTGTGTTATTCTACTATAAAATTAATCCATGTTAAATATTCGACAATTCGAAGAGGTTTTATATAATTGATTTGTACTGCTTTTATTTAAACATGTTAAAAAATATCAGTAAATTTATAATGGACGATATATTAAATTTCTTTAAACGAAAAAACGATAAGTGACTTGAGGGAAAATACTTCAGTGGAAAACTATCATCAGTGAAGTTCAATGTATATCTGTACCTGTCCAGGTAATATTTATTGTATATGTAAATAATTTAGTAGTACGTATAGACATGTTTACAGATTATGCCTTAAAAACGTGTAGAAATAGATATAAAACACCTGTAAACCTTTACAAGAAATAGATATAAAACACCTGTAAACCTTTGCAAGAAATAGATATAAAGGTAAATGGACTAAAAACTACGATTGAACTCAATGTAAATAAGTGATAAACATTGCCAATAGGAGAAAGTGTAAAGAAGTTGCATTTAGAATACTTACTGTGTTGTAAAACATTGCAAATATTGGATATTAAAAGGGGTTTTGAGCGTTGTTAAATATATCGGATGACTATAAACTTGAAGTAGGGACTAAAACATGTGATATAGAGGTTAGCATTAAAACATCCATTATAGTACGTGCATTTACAAAAAACAAGTCGCAGAGAATACTTTAACTGGAGCAACGTTTCACTGTGTTTATCCTAAATTATTAAGATATAATAAAGCTCTACAACAGCGGTGTCAGATCTGGGGTACACTGATATCAAGGGTCAACACCAAGGTTTCTAGGAGGTCCATGACCAGCAATGAAAATTTTAAGTTAAATTTATAATGTATATCAAGTACGGATTCACAACACTCTTTGCTGATGATATCGAGAAACCTCAGTGTGTTTTGCCCTTGATGGTAATTGAGAGTGCGCGGATACACGGTGAGTAACTACTCATTTTACAGATTTTTTATATTAATTTTCTCTACTAAAGGAAACGTTTATTTCTTGTCCTCTATCATGTCTGTAGCAATCAGCTATGATTCTGCTTCTTATATAGTAAAGATCGACAACTCTAGACTATTTTAACTTGCTATAATGGGTTCTAGAATGGGGAAGGGAATTGTTCGCAAGTAAACGAGTGTCTAACTTCACCTTAAAATTTATTTTTATTACCGGCTCTCTCACAAGTTGCTGGGAAATGATTCTTTGAACTCTAGTAAGCTGAAATATCTTCTGATCACGATTCATCCTCAATATGCGCTATGAAAGGTGAGAGAAAATACTAAAACTGGGTAAAAATGGTGTTCTCCATTTCCACTCTGATGAGCACTGGTTTTCCAGGGGTGATATTATGGGTCGAGTGTTTTATCTTCTATCACGTTGTTCCTGGAAATGTTAGGTAAAGCCGATCTTTTGAATAATTTCAGTGATATATTACTGGGGCACGTCTTGCTTAGCAGATTTATTTAGGGAAGTAAATGAGCTAAATCTTAAGTTATAAGGCAGGAAGACAAGTGTTTCACTTCATCAAATTTCTTGCATTTCTTGACAAGCTAGGGAATTGGTAAAAGAAAGTTAGCGTAGGAAATATCGCTATGTGTGAGAATTTTTCATTTGTTCTCGATGAAACTGAAGATTTTCCACTTGAATTAGATCTCGAAACTGACACTGATTAACACCAGACATCCTTGGAAAGTGAACTCAAAGTTTTCTTCTCAGAATTAGATGAACAAGAAATAAAAAAAAGAGAAATCCTTTCTTCGGTACTTTTAATGTTGCTTCTAATCCCAGGGATTTTCAAGACGAATGACTTGATATAAAAAAATCTACTTCTATAGATCTTTATCAAGAAAAATCACTGACAGTATTCTGGTGTTCAGTCTATCAGTTGTATCCAAAAGCAAGAGAGATTTGCCATTTCCTGAAACATATTTATGCAAATCGGATTTATCAACCCATCTACAGATAAAGAATGAAAAGAGATTAGACGTGGAGCAGTATATGTGTTTGTCCGCGAAACAAAGTCACATTAAACAACTGGACGAGAGGAAACACCATCATTCTTCCCATTGAAATGTTCATCCCAATCAAATTCGATATTACTTGAAAGGTGTGAGATTTGTCACAATACAGTAATTAATTAACGTTGTTTTTTGGATGCCTAAAAGTGAGTAAATTATTTTCAACAACATTTTAATGGTTTTTGTAAAAAAAATTAAGGGGGGTTAACGGTGATTTTTAAATTTATTTACTAAGAGAAATGAATGAAAAAAGCGTGAAATACGCAACTTAACTCGTAACTTTGGTAACACGGTTTTAACTTTTAAAACCGTGTTACCAAAGTTGATGCCAGATATTAAGTGTTTGCAACATTAATATCAAATGTTAAGTGTGTTTGCAACACTGATGCCAGATGTTAAGAGTGTTTGCAACATTAATGGTCAGGGTGCCTTGATGAGAATTGGTTTTTAAACCATTCCCACTTGCCTTGGATCAAACTAAAACACCTCTATTTTCCAGATGCTGATGAACCCCCTGCGAGTTTACCATTGCATCCTAATTATATTAATAAAGAGTGATAATAATAATAATAATAATAATAATAATAATAATAATAATAATAATAATAATAATTATTATTATTATTATTATTATTATTATTATTATTATTATTATTATTATTATTATTATTATTATTATTATTATTATTATAATAAGACAAAAAATGTAAATATATTGATAAACAGAGATAAATGGATAGATAGACAGACAGACAGATAGAGATAAAGATAGATAGATAGATAGATAGATAGATAGAGAGAGAGACAGAGAGAGAGAGAGAGAGAGAGAGAGAGAGAGAGAGAGAGAGAGAGAGAGAGAGAGAGAGAGAGAGAGAGAGAGAGAGAGAGAGAGAGAGAGAGAGAGAGAGAGAGAAAGAGAGAGTGAGAGAGAGAGAGAGAGAAAGGGAAATCTGTCATTTCAGCAGAGCCTTCAACATAGGAGGGATGTGGGTGGCCTTACTGTTATGTACAAGGCCAATACTGTCAAAGTACCACACTTGGATCCACTTCAAGGACAGCAGGAAGCAAGCTTCTATACCACAAGACGGGCAGAAAGCAGCAACTTCACTCTGGCTGTAACCTTCTCCAGAACATCACTTCATCTGAAATCATTTATCCACAGGATGACTCGAGTATGGAACACATTCGTACAGCATTATGATGTCAACGAGATAAAATCAGTTGATTAAATGAAAATGCTGGCCCACAGATGGCTCCAACTTCATCCTGTTAAGAACATAAGAACATAAGAATGGAGGAACACTGCAGAAGGCCTACTGGCCCATGCGAGGCAGGTCCTTATCAAAACGACTTCTACCTAAAGCTTCCCTAGAAATAACTCCCGTACCCAATGACACCAATCAAACCCAGCCCCTCCCACTCATATATTAGTCCAGTCTCTTCTTAAAGCTACCCAAGGTCCTAGTCTCTATCACCCCACTGGGAAGACTGTTCCAAGCATCTACAACTCTGTTAGAAAACCAGTACTTACCTGTGTCCTTTCTAAATCTAAATTTATCCAACTTAAATCCATTATTCCTGGTTCTTACCTGTTTCGACACCCTCAGTACTTTATTAATATCTCCCTTGTTTATGCCCGTCATCCACTTATACACTTCAATGATATCTCCCCTCATTCTACGCCTCTCCAGAGAGTGTAGATTTAAGGCTTTGAGTCTATCTTCATACGGGAGGTTCCTTACACAGTAAATCATTTTAGTCATTCTTCTCTGTATGTTCTCTAATGAGTCTATATCCATCCTGTAGTAAGGGGACCAAAACTGAGCAGGATAATCTAAATGAGGCCTCACTAGTGATGTATAGAGCTGTAAAATAACTTTTGGACTTCTGTTACTTATACTTCTTGAGATAAATCCAAGTAATCTGTTGGCCTTGTTGCGCACACTAAGGCACTGCTGTCTTGGCTTTAGATTTCTGCTTACCATGACTCCCAAGTCTTTTTCACATTCTGTATGATCAAGCTCTACTTCACCTAGATTATAGCTTCGAGGGTTATTTTCATTACCAAGGGCAAGTACCTTACACTTATCCACATTGAACTTCATCTGCCATTTTTCAGACCAAGACATTAATTTGTCCAAATCGTTCTGGAGTTCATTGATATCCTCCTCAGAGCGAATTATACGGCCTATGACTCAAGAAATCGTAATGACACGATTGCAAATAAACCATACCCCCGGCCGGGATTGAACCCGCGGTCATAGAGTCTCAAAACTCCAGCCCGTCGCGTTAGCCACTAGACCAGCTAGCCACAATAAGATTCATCCAACTAGGTATATTTCTACACCATAGGAAAGTTAGCACAGGCACCTCTGTGACCACAAATGCAAGTTTTTACAGACGAATCTCCAGCTAGCGTGGCCGTGACGAACTCTAGCTCAAGTCCCTTCACTGCCGTCAACATGACTCGTCACGGCCACGCTAGCTGGAGATTCGTCTGTAAAAACTTGCATTTGTGGTCACAGAGGTGCCTGTGCTAACTTTCCTATGGTGTAGAAATATACCTAGTTGGATGAATCTTATTGTGGCTAGCTGGTCTAGTGGCTAACGCGACGGGCTGGAGTTTTGAGACTCTATGACCGCGGGTTCAATCCCGGCCGGGGGTATGGTTTATACGGCCTATCTTTGTATCATCAGCAAATTTACTCATGTCACTCGTAATCCCTTCATCAAGGTCATTAATGTAAATTATGAACAAGAGAGGGCCTAAAACTAATCCTTGTGGAACGCCACTAGTGACTAATCCCCATTCAGATTTCACTCCATTAATGGTAACTCTCTGCTTTCTATTGGTAAGCCATGCCTCAATCCATGCTAGAACTTTACCTCCTATACCATGAGCTGCCACTTTTCTTAAGAGTCTCTTGTGAGGTACTCTATCGAAGGCTTTACTAAAATCCAAATAAACAATATCATATTCCTTATCACTGTCAACTGCCTCAAATGTTCTATTGAAAAATGTCAGTAAGTTTGTCAGGCAGGAACGACCTCTCGTGAATCCATGCTGAGATTCATTTATCAAGTTATGCTCTTCAAGGTGACTTCTGATAATGTCAGCTATAATTGATTCTAATAACTTGCCCACTATAGATGTCAGGCTTATTGGACGGTAATTTGAAGGAGTGGACTTATCCCCTGATTTGAATATAGGAACCACATTAGCCATCTTCCACAACTCTGGCACAACACCGGTAAGGATGGACGCATTGAGCACACTCGTTAATGGCTGACTAAGCTCCATCTTGCATTCCTTAAGTACCCTGGAAAACAACTCATCGGGTCCCGGGGACTTATTTTGTTTCAGTTTGTCTATCTGTTTAATAACCATGTCCCTCGTGACAGTAATATTAGTTAACTTAAATTCATCAGGAACTAAATAATTGTTAATTACTGGAATCTCATTTACATCTGCCTGTGTAAAAACTGACAAAAAATAGTCATTAAATAAGGAACACATTTCCAGTTCATTATCCGTCAGCTGTCCATTCCCAGTTTTCAGAGGTCCTACTTTTTCCTTCACCTTCGTCCTATACACTTGAAAGAACCCCTTGGGATTAGTCTTTGATTCATTAGCAACTCTAATTTCATAGTCACGTTTAGCCTTTCTAATCGCCTTTTTTACTTCTCTTTTAAGCTTAACATATTGGTCAGTAAGGTTAACCTCTCCTCTTCTGATGCGCCTATAAATTCCCCTTTTCTCCCCTAATAGATGCTTTAGCCTCCTGTTAACCCATTTGGGATCGTTATTATTAGACCTAATTTCTCTCTGGGGGATGTATATACTCTGGGCACTGTGTACATTATTAAGAAAACAATCATAAAAACAGATCCCTTCATATTCATAAGTATGATTATCGTCAATAAAATCATTAGCTAGATAACCCCAATCAAGATTAGACAGATGTTCCCTAAGTCCATTATAATCGGCAGAACGAAAATCAGGGATTTTTACTGTATTATCATTATTCTTGCATTCCCAATTAATGCTAAAAGTGATGGATTTGTGATCACTTGCGCCAAGCTCTTCAGTGATCTCCAGATAATTCACGAGTGTTTCCTTATTTGACAAGACTAGGTCTAGCAAATTATTACCCCTGGTAGGCTCAGTTACACTCTGTTTCAGAAAACAGTCCTGAACTGTTTCCATAAAGTCACTGGACTCTAGATTACCTGTCAAAGAATTCCAGTCAATTTGACTAAAGTTAAAGTCCCCTACTATGATTATGTTACTGTGTCCAGAAGCCCTAACAATTTCGTCCCAAAGAAGTCTCCCTCTATCGTGATCCAAGCCTGGAGGTCGGTATATTACACCTAGAATTAGTTTTTCTTGACCCTCCACGAACTCTACCCAAACAGACTCTGTTACTGCTCCATCTATTTTTATACCTGTTTTTATGCAACAATTAATATTTTCTCGAACATACAATGCAACTCCTCCCCCTTTCCCATTACATCTATCCACATTGAACAACTTAAATCCCTGAATATTACACTCAGCAGTCATATCCCGACTCTTTAAATCATACCACGTTTCAGTTAATGCAATGATATCAAAGTTCCCAGCACATGCTACCAAACGTAGTTCATTAATTTTATTTCTTGCACTTCGACTGTTAGCATAAAATATCATCATAT
Organism: Cherax quadricarinatus; assembly: GCF_038502225.1. Taxonomy (NCBI): domain Eukaryota; kingdom Metazoa; phylum Arthropoda; class Malacostraca; order Decapoda; family Parastacidae; genus Cherax; species Cherax quadricarinatus. Next base: position 12,763,881 of record NC_091327.1, read on the forward strand.
GTTTTTTCTTCTGCACATTTTTTCTATTCATCTTTGTTTTTACACAATTTCTGAAATTATCATTACCCAGAGTTACTCCATGACAGTTACTATTAAGATTCTTAATATCAGAGCATAAGTCAATATATCCATACTCATTATTTATCATTTCTAAACCCATACCTCTAACTAATCCTAGTTTAAAGTCCTAACAACCCCCTCAACTGAGTTAGCAAGAAAACCCACACCTGCCCTGGATAAGTGAACCCCATCCCTGGCATACATGTCATTTCGGCCATAGAAGTTGTCCCAGTTGTCAATGAATGGTACTGCATTATCCTTACAGTGTTTATCCAGCCAACAATTAATACCAATTGCTCTAGACAACCATTCATTACCAACACCTCTTCTTGGCAAAATGCCACATATAACAGGGCGCCCCCCCTTCTTCCTAATTATGTCTATAGCTGTCCTGAACTTTCTAATTAAATCCTCACTTCTACGTTTGCCTACATCAATGCCTCCAGCACTGAGGCAAATAATAGGATTGATCCCATTACCGTTCATGATGCCGTCAAGCCGGCTAACAATGTCCTCCATCCCAGCCCCAGGAAAGCAAACCCTCTGTCTCCTACTCCTGTCCTTCAAGCAGAATGCCCTATCCATGTATCTAACCTG
>NC_091327.1:12769537-12772037 GCF_038502225.1 Cherax quadricarinatus
TCCTCAGCCTCCTTGCATTTTATTGCTACATATTCCATCATCTCATTAACTGGTTTCCCTGCCAGTTCTCTGTCCCACTGAACCCCGTTCAGGTAGTTCCTCATTCCTGTGTAGTCCCCTTTCTTGTAGTTTGGCTTCATTCGTCCTGGCCTTCCTGCTTCTCCCTCCACTTGTAGCTCTACTGTGTATTCGAAGCTTACAACCACATGGTCACTGGCCCCAAGGGGTCTTTCATATGTGATGTCCTCGATATCTGCACTACTGAAGGTGAATACTAAGTCCAGCCTTGCTGGTTCATCCTCTCCTCTCTCTCTTGTAGTGTCCCTTACGTGTTGGTACATGAAGTTCTCCAGTACCACCTCCATCATCTTAGCCCTCCAAGTATCTTGGCCCCCATGTGGGTCCAAGTTCTCCCAATCTATCTCCTTGTGGTTAAAGTCACCCATGATCAGGAGCTTTGCCCTGCATGCATGAGCTCTTCTGGCCACTCTAGCTAGTGTGTCAACCATCGCTCTATTGCTCTCGTCGTACTCTTGCCTTGGCCTCCTGCTGTTCTGTGGTGGGTTATACATCACTGCTATTACCACCTTGGGACCTCCAGAGTGAAGTGTTCCCACTATGTAATCACTTTCTTCTCCGCTATCTTCTCTCTCCAGCTCATCAAAATTCCAGCGATTTTTGATCAGCAACGCCACTCCTCCACCCCCCCTGTTCCCTCTGTCTTTCCTCAGGATTTGGTATCCCGTTGGAAAGATGGCATCTGTTATCATACCTGTAAGCTTGGTTTCTGTGAGAGCTATGATGTCCGGTGATGCTTCTTTGACCCTTTCGTGCCACTCCTCCCACTTATTTGTTATTCCATCAGCGTTTGTGTACCATACCTTCAGTTTCCTTTCCAACACTGTGGATTGGGGGGCCTGTGGGGGTGGGAGACCTGGTGGCATACTGTGGGGTTCTATAGCTTGGTGTTGGGTGGAGGCTGTGGGTATGGATTGTAGGGTGTGTTGGGATGGTGTGATAGGTTGTATGGTTCTGAGAGTAGTTGTGTGTGTGTGTGTGTGTGTGTGTGTGTGTGTGTGTGCATGTGTGTGTATGTGTTTATGAGTGTATGTGTGTGTGTGTGTGTGTGTGTATGTGTGTGTGTGTGTGTGTGTGTGTACTCACCTAATTGTGGTTGCAGGGGTCGAGACTCAGCTCCTGGCCCCGCCTCTTCACTGATCGCTACTGGATCCTCTCTCTCTCTGCTTCCTGAGCTTTGTCATACCTCTTCTTAAAACTATGTATGGTTCCTGCCTCCCCTACTTCACTTGCTAGGCTATTTCACTTGCTGACAACTCTATGACTGAAGAAATACTTCCTAACGTCCCTGTGACTCGTCTGAGTCTTCAGCTTCCAGTTGTGACCCCTTGTCCCTGTGTCCCCTCTCTGGAACATCCCATCACTGTCCACCTTGTCTATTCCCCGCAGTATCTTGTATGTCGTTATCATGTCTCCCCTGACCCTTCTGTCCTCCAGTGTCGTCAGTCCGATTTCCCTTAACTTAACCTTTCCTCGTACGACATTCCCTTGAGCTCTGGGACTAGCCTTGTTGCAAAACCTTTGTACTTTCTCTAACTTCTTGACGTGCTTGACCAGGTGTGGGTTCCAGACTGGTGCTGCATACTCCAGTATGGGCCTAACATACACAGTGTACAGTGTCTTGAACGATTCCTTATTAAGGTATCCGAACGCTATTCTCAGGTTTGCCAGGCGCCCGTATGCTGCAGCGGTTATTTGGTTGATGTGTGCCTCCGGTGATGTGCTCGGTGTTATGGTCACCGCAAGGTCTTTCTCCCTGAGTGAGGTCTGTAGTCTTTGTCCACCTAGCCTATACTCTGTCTGCGGTCTTCTTTGCCCCTCCCCAATCTTCATGACTTTGCATTTGGCTGGATTGAATTCGAGAAGCCAGTTACTGGACCACATGTCCAGCCTGTCCAGGTCTCTTTGCAGTCCTGCCTCATCCTCGTCCGATTTAATTCTTCTCCTCAACTTCACGTCATCTGCGAACAGGGACACTTCAGAGTCTTTTCCTTCCATCATGTCGTTCACATATAACAAAAATAGCACTGGTCCTAGAACTGACCCCTGTGGGACCCCGCTCGTCACAGGCGCCCACTGTGATACCTCTTCACGTACCATGACTCGTTGCTGCCTCCCTGTCAGGTATTCTCTTATCCATTGCAGTGCCCTCCCTTTTACGTGCGCCTGATCCTCCAGCTTCTGCACTAATCTCTTGTGGGGAACTGTGTCAAAGGCCTTCCTGCAGTCTAGGAAAACGCAATCTACCCACCCCTCTTTCTCGTGTCTTACTTCTGTTACCTTGTCATAAAACTCCAGGAGGTTTGTGATACAAGATTTGCCTTCCATGAACCCATGCTGGTTTTCATTTATAATCTTGTTCCTTTCCAGGTGTTCGACCACTCTCCTCCTGATAATCTTCTCCATGACTTTGCACACAATA
>NC_091327.1:12777037-12792037 GCF_038502225.1 Cherax quadricarinatus
TTATTTACGCTAACTCGTGTGTATGTGTGTGTGTTTGATACTAGATAGGAAAATAAGTACTACTTACAAGACTTGATAGGATGCTCTGCTCCAACGGTTTGGCAGTTGATGGTAGCAGCAGGAGATGTTGCCATACCTGCAATAATACACATATGTCACATACCACATACACAACGGGAGATGCTGCTATAATGTTAATGAAACAAAATTGCAACTCACTCACAAATAGCGAATGGAAATTTAACGACGAATGAAAATGTCTCGGCATTGATCTGAAGGCACATGTCCATCTTAGCATTTTTTTTTTTGTCAAGGAAAAGCCTGTCGTGGACCTTAGTTATAAGATGAACTGTTGATTGGTGTCGGAACTATGGTGGGGGGACTGGAAGACAGTCAGGGCAGATGAAGATCGGGCAGGTGGTGACACTGTGGTTGACCACTGTAGTAACAATCACTGACTCACCTGTGCTGCTGCTTCTCACTGATCTGGGTCTCTCATTACACTGTCAGATTCTCAAATTTTAATCAACACGCTTGATTAGATCTGACCTTGGTTGTCTTATCACCTCCCTCGGCCCTGACCTTTCTTTGGCGTTCTGCTCTTTTCTTTTTCACTCACGAAAGACGAATTAAACGTCTTCTAGTTTTCATTTCAAACTTGTGGGTCAATTGTGAAATACCCTGAATATTTTGGGGGTCTGGTTATTATGGTGCTTCTTATTCTTCTCACTTCCTCAATGTGAATAACTTCCCTCGATGATTTTTGGGTTTGGCTGAAGCGATAAATATTCTATTAGCCAGACGGTATAATTTTTCTTACCTCTTTCGAAAAAATCTCCCTTAATAATTTACTGCAATACTTCCAAATATTTTATTAAATGAAATATATCTTCACCAAACATGTTTATGCCTTTTTAATATACATAATTTAGCTTCAGTACAAAAAACATCAAGTCGACAATGTCTTCATCTAGCTGACAGAGGGAAAAAAAACCATTTGTAACAGGATGTACCTCTCCAATTGCTTTCCAACATTTAAATAACTTTTCATCATAATTTACCTTAATAACGTCCGGGATGCAGTTCATGGAACATTTTTGTTATCAGTTTATCCCAGCTTTATATTCTGGATAATTTCCTTGAAGGACTCCTGCTACTGATGTTTTATTAAAGTCCTGGTGAGTTAACTCTCTCAGCAGCGCTAATTCTTGCTGAGGAAATCATAATCTGATATTCTGCAAGAAATAGTAATAATTATTTCAACTGCTAATTATCCCGCTACTACTGCTACTAATACTTTTAATATAATAATTATTATTATTATTATTATTATTATTATTATTATTATTATTATTATTATCATTGTTATTATTATTATTATTAATATTATAAAATATTATTATTATTATTATTATTATTATTATTATTATTATTATAAGAAAAGAGAAGAAAATGAATAATATGACGTGTAATCTTGAGACTACGAGACTATACTTAAAACAGACATTGCTGCTCAAGAAAGATGGGGGTCTTAGCACCACGTCTGTTGACGAGGAAACGTGATTCAGGTCTTTAGCGACTGCAACTGCTTCCGTTCCACTAATGAGCGCTCGTCTACCTGTTAAGGACGTAAATTCATACAGCTCTTAAATGTAAGCAGTTGGGCAAAGATGGAAGACCGAAGATCGTGGGAATGTTTGACTAATTATCTTTAAAATGTGTGTGTCTGCTTATGTATTTTTTCATAGGTAATTTAAGAAGCAAAGTATTTTTACTGGTGGTGTATAGGGTACATAAAGCCTTATTTTTTTTTAAGTCGATAAACTGTAAACAGAATTATTTCTCTAATCAGAATTTTTTTTTTAGGTTAGACGTTCAAATAATTTAAAGTTCGCTGAATGTATTTTTCTACGAAACATAATACTATACTGAATATCCCATACGCGTTTAATGCTTCTTAAGAATACGATAATATACACTAGTAGTTGCAAAAATATTCTCAGCATTACTAACTGACGAATAAAAAATGCAATTATAAAGATCTATTCAAGTTTCGTACGTATTACAAAAAAAAAAAAAAAAAAAATGAAGTAACCTTTTCTATACGTTTGCTGCCTTTAAAGATGCCTTGATAATAACAAAGAGGTCTTGATCCCAAGATTTAAGCATATCATTCCCGGTCCCAGATCATTCATGATTGTCCTTAATTCCTCAGATTTTGTGTACGAGTTTGCTGCTTCCCCGTTAATATAATCATAATATAATACATGTGACCTGTCGTATTCATACGCATTGTCACTCATAGTCATGGCATTCATATGCATAGTCACGTCTTTTCTAAGTGACATGACAAAACATTAGCACAGGTTGGGCAGAGAAGCGAACCAATAGCAACTTCATCAGCCTGTGAACACATAATACTGATGAATGTTCCTCGCATGTCAAACAGTCTATCTCTCTCCGCCCTACCATTACCATCAAGTACGTTATACGTCGTAATCATGTCTCGTTTCAGCATTCCCTCTAACAAAGTTATTATATTCAGTTCTTCAATATATTTTCTTTGCTTCATTCCACTCAACTCTGGATTTACTATCGCAGCATACTACTGAATAATATCCAAATTCTGAATTGGCTTGATCATGTTTTGGCTTCATGCTAGTGATGAATACTCTGACCTCACATATATCTCGTATTGTCATCAAAGATTCTTTAATTCCCAGGAAGCGACTTGGCTAGATATAAGAAGTAAAATTCTCCTCAGGATAGTTTTCCATCGATTTTTTTCTTCCCAGACTTTACTCTGTCTCAGGTATTTTCTTCCCTTCCCCAGGTGGCGTGACCTTGAAATTTTTGAGGTTAAACACCAGTAGCTCCATATCTGAACACCTTCACTACCTGTCCAAGTTCCCTGTAGCATATTCATATCCTCCGCAACATATCTTCTCACTGTTGTCTACAACTGTACACACCATGGAATCAGTCCCTACTCGCAGATCATTTATACATATCAGGACTATTATTTATATAATACTGTTCATTAAAGGACCCTTCTCGTCACCCTTACTCTTTCTGACACTTGTTCTCGCTCCTTATCTGTAGATCCAAGACTCACTGGTACAGTAAAGTTCTACACGTAGCTGAACGTTGACCCAATAAAAGCTTGTTCTGTTGTTTTTTTTTCTTTCAAATATTGTGGTGTTTCTCTTAATTCTCCTAGATTTTCTATTTTGTGGAATAATCTCTGGAGGAGCACCGCGAGAGTTTTACCTTCACTCCAAGAATATGTACAGTAGATGGCCAAGCCCTGTTCTGTTTGTTTGACCTCAGTGAGTCAGTCTCTGGGCTCTATTACGCTGGTGAGGCTGGAAAGACTTTTCACCATAGATGCTACACTGTCTTACTCATTATATTTTCATCAGTTTGGAAAACATGAATGACAGTCATTCACACACGAACACACACACACACAACACACACACACACACACACACACACACACACACACACACACACACACACACACACACACACACACACACACACACACACACACACACACACACACACACACACACACACACACACACACATACACACACACACACACACTGTATGTGTTTCTGCTAACATATGCATGGTTGAGTGTTGAGTGTGAACATGTGTGTGTATGTATGGACCTGAGTGTGTGTGTGTACTCACATATATGTGGTTGCATCTGTCGGATCACAGCTTCTGGCCCCTCTGTGTGATTATTTATGTGTGAGTACTTGTGTGCTTGTGTATGTGCGTGTGAGTGTGCGTGTGCGTGTACGCGGGAGGGTGCGGGTTGGTGTGCTACAACAATAATAGCAGGGGATCAGGTTTATCAAGACGCACACTGGGGTGCCCCGCTGACAGTGATGGATCAGGAGGGGGAGGGGGAGGGATCATCATGCCGCTACACCCTGCCACACTTACACTCTCATGCTGCCACTACTACAACAGCCCCCCACCCCAAACAACTAATACTACCTCTACTACGCCCTGGTAGGCATATACCCTTCAGGAAAAACACCCTACGACTACAACTCTCTCTACTATACTTCTCATCAATATATGACATCCTACAAAGACTGGTGTGAAAGATAGACACGAGGCGAGATAAGAGGTTTACAGAAAGAGTAGACGCTGAGGACTGGAGAGGAATGCAGTGTACAGACACCAGAGTGGATGAGACACTTCCATGGGTTTATCAATGATGCCTCGAAACACTCGCGAGGATTCAATATCAAAATGCGTTAAGAAACAATGCAGCAAATTTTCAGAACCTTGCGCACATATATAAGGCTATACAAATAGGTGTGTATTTCCGTGTCTATACATCGAGAGGTGTGTACCTCTGTGTATATTCACAGAAAGATGTGCAGGTATGTTTATGTATGTTGAGAGGTGTATATATGTTTCTATACATCAAGAGATGTGTATTTCCGTATATGTACACCGAGAATAAAATAAATGGTTATATTTATAACATTAATTTTTAAATGGGTGAACCGGTAAGCCAGCGAAAGGCCTCAGTCAGATGACTGAAAGCTCCAGTTGCGGGTCATCATATGGCTAAGACCCGCGTCAGGAAACACTTGCTCTGTTTCCTGTACGACAAGAAGTGTGTATATTTTTATAAGCATCAAAAAGTGTGAATCCTTTCGTAAATATTCCCAGAGGCGTGAATGCCTGTGAATATACACTGAGAGGTACGTATTTCCTTGTATATGCAACGAGAGTAGAGAATATCTGTGAATATACACGAAGAGATGTGTATCTCTGTGTATACACAGGAATCAGATCTCGCCAGGAAATGATTCATGTTTCTCTGATCTTCCCCAGTGACCTGAGTCAGCTCTCAACCCGCTGTTAGCATGTGTAACTTCGCCTGACCTAAAATAACTCAATAAACCATAAATTCAGAGATCACACAGTGTTGCACAACCACGAAAATATTGGAACCTAAAATCTGAGAATGTTTTTATTTGCAGATTATGCGATTTTGTGTGTTCATCCGCAAATGGAAATTTAAGTATATAAATAATATTTCATACGTCACTGGATATTTATTTTGTATTTTGAAGAAAAAATTCAAGAAAATTTCTCATTTAGCGACACAGTTTGGTGGGGAAAAAAATGAACCTGGCATTACGGAAGTCAAGAAGCTGGACCAAAAGCTACAAGTCAACCCTATTAATTGAAGTAAGTAATTATATTTTGGTAGGAATTGGGCACGAGCTTAGTTAATAAGTACAGCCTTATCAGAGACGTATATCCTTACCAGCCAGATACATATATCCTTTTTCAGATATAAGGTCCACTTCTAGTGCAAATTGTGGCACCCACATCCTCGGAAAAGTGGATAAAAAGAATTCATATATATTACTGTAAAGCAAATATCCTCCCTTCTTATATATGCTATAATGCGGGGTTACTAAGCCCGCCGTAGGGGAAAAGAATCCAATTTACGATATATATATATATATATATATCGTGCAGAATGTGTAAAACTTGATATTTTGGCTTAAATAGCAGCGCTCTTCTTACTTAACAAGACAAGCGAAAATTTGTATATGCAATAATTTCGCAAAAATCATTTTGAACCTAACGAAAAAAAATATATTTGATTTTGTTTGTTTATTATTAAATTATTGTAAACTTATCTAAAATACATTTAGTTGGATTAGGCTAAATTAAATTGCGCTTGTTAAAATTAGGTTAGACGAGTTTCCTGAGGTCCTTTTGGTACAAAATTATTAATTTTTACATCAGCATAAATGGAAAAATATATATTTAAACGTATAAGAGAAAATTTTAGAAAGGACTTAATTTTAAATGAGTTCTTGGTAATTGACCAGTTTTACCTATTCGGCACGATATGTATATATATATATATATATATATATATATATATATATATATATATATATATATATATATATATATATATATATTTATTTATATATATAAATATATATATATATATACATATATATACACATATATATATATATATATATATATATACATATATATATATATATATATATATAAACATATATATATATATATAAACATATATATATATATATATATATATATATATATATATATATATATATATAAACATATATATATATATATATATATATATAAATATATAAACATATATATATATATATATATATAAATATATAAACATATATATATATATATATATAAACATATATATATATATATATATAAACATATATATATATATATATATAAACATATATATATATATATAAACATATATATATATATATAAAAATATATATATATAAACATATATAAACGCTGATCTCTGGCCGAAGGAGACTCGAACCTACGAACCTTGGAACAAGGTATGCAGTGCTTTACCAAGGTTCGTAGGTTCGAGTCTCCTTCGGCCAGAGATCAGTGTTTGTGTATATTTTGCCTGCTCTTGCGAATTCCTTGCGTTGTTAAAATGTCTAGTTGGTTGATGCATGCAGGGGATGAGATGTAAAGCTGTAAGCCTCTCGCCTGAAAGCTGGCTGCCTTGGATCAACGTCTAACGTGAGCTGGGCGCCAAGGTATTGGTCCAGTGTGGTGAGGATGGTAAAGCACTGCGTACCTTGTTCCAAGGTTCGTAGGTTCGAGTCTCTATCGGCCAGAGATCAGTGTTTATATATATATATATATATATATATATATATATATATATATATATATATATATATATATATATATATATATATTATTTTTTATTATCACACTGGCCGATTCCCACCAAGGCAGGGTGGCCCGAAAAAGAAAAACTTTCACCATCATTCACTCCATCACTGTCCTGCCAGAAGGGTGCTTTACACTACAGTTTTTAAACTGCAACATTAACACCCCTCCTTCAGAGTGCAGGCACTGTACTTACCATCTCCAGGACTCAAGTCCGGCCTGCCGGTTTCCCTGAACTCCTTCATAAATGTTACTTTGCTCACACTCCAACAGCACGTCAAGTATTAAAAACCATTCGTCTCCATTCACTCCTATCAGACACGCTCACGCACGCCTGCTGGAAGTCCAAGCCCCTCGCACACAAAACCTCCTTTACCCCCTCCCTCCAACCTTTCCTAGGCCGACCTCTACCCCGCCTTCCGTCCACTACAGACTGATACACTCTTGAAGTCATTCTGTTTCGCTCCATTCTCTCTACATGTCCGAACCACCTCAACAACCCTTCCTCAGCCCTCTGGACAACAGTTTTGGTAATCTCGCACCTCCTCCTAACTTCCAAACTACGAATTCTCTGAATTATATTCACACCACACATTGCCCTCAGACATGACATCTCCACTGCCTCCAGCCTTCTCCTCGCTGCAACATTCATCACCCATGCTTCACACCCATATAAGAGTGTTGGTAAAACTATACTCTCATACATTCCCCTCTTTGCCTCCAAGGACAAAGTTCTTTGTCTCCACAGACTCCTAAGTGCACCACTCACCCTTTTCCCCTCATCAATTCTATGATTCACCTCATCCTTCATAGACCCATCCGCTGACACGTCCACTCCCAAATATCTGAATACATTCACCTCCTCCATACTCTCTCCCTCCAATCTGATATCCAATCTTTCATCACCTAATATTTTTGTTATCCTCATAACCTTACTCTTTCCTGTATTCACTTTTAATTTTCTTCTTTTGCACACCCTACCAAATTCATCCACCAATCTCAGCAACTTCTCTTCAGAATCTCCCAAGAGCACAGTGTCATCAGCAAAGAGCAACTGTGACAACTCCCACTTTATGTGTGATTCTTTATCTTTTAACTCCACGCCTCTTGTCAAAACCCTCGCATTTACTTCTCTTACAACCCCATCTATAAATATATTAAACAACCACGGTGACATCACACATCCTTGTCTAAGGCCTACTTTTACTGGGAAATAATTTCCCTCTTTCCTATGTACTCTAACTTGAGCCTCACTATCCTCGTAAAAACTCTTCACTGCTTTCAGTAACCTACCTCCTACACCATACACCTGCAACATCTGCCACATTGCCCCCCTATCCACCCTGTCATACGCCTTTTCCAAATCCATAAATGCCACAAAGACCTCTTTAGCCTGATCTAAATACTGTTCACTTATATGTTTCACTGTAAACACCTGGTCCACACACCCCCTACCTTTCCTAAAGCCTCTACCATACACTTTACCAGGTATACTCAACAGACTAATCCCCCTATAATTTTTGCACTCTCTTTTGTCCCCTTTGCCTTTATACAAAGGAACTATGCATGCTCTCTGCCAATCCCTAGGTACCTTACCCTCTTCCATACATTTATTAAATAATTGCACCAACCACTCCAAAACTATATCCCCACCTGCTTTTAACATTTCTATCTTTATCCCATCAATCCCGGCTGCCTTACCCCCCTTTCATTTTACCTACTGCCTCACGAACTTCCCCCCACACTCACAACTGGCTCTTCCTCACTCCTACAAGATATTATTCCTCCTTGCCCTATACACGATATCACAGCTTCCCTATCTTCATCAACATTTAACAATTCCTCAAAATATTCCCTCCATCTTCCCAATACCTCTAACTCTCCATTTAATAACTCTCCTCTCCTATTTTTAACTGACAAATCCATTTGTTCTCTAGGCTTCCTTAACTTGTTAATCTCACTCCAAAACTTTTTCTTATTTTCAACAAAATTTGTTGATAACATCTCACCCACTCTCTCATTTGCTCTCTTTTTACACTGCTTCACCACTCTCTTAACCTCTCTCTTTTTCTCCATATACTCTTCCCTCCTTGCATCACTTCTACTTTGTAAAAACTTCTCATATGCTAACTTTTTCTCCCTTACTACTCTCTTTACATCATCATTCCACCAATCGCTCCTCTTCCCTCCCGCACCCACTTTCCTGTAACCACAAACTTCTGCTGAACACTCTAACACTACATTTTTAAACCTACCCCATACCTCTTCGACCCCATTGCCTATGCTCTCATTAGCCCATCTATCCTCCAATAGCTGTTTATATCTTTCCCTAACTGCCTCCTCTTTTAGTTTATAAACCTTCACCTCTCTCTTCCCTGATGCATCTATTCTCCTTGTATCCCATCTACCTTTTACTCTCAGTGTAGCTACAACTAGAAAGTGATCTGATATATCTGTGGCCCCTCTATAAACATGTACATTCTGAAGTCTACTCAACAGTCTTTTATCTACCAATACATAATCCAACAAACTACTGTCATTTCGCCCTACATCATATCTTGTATACTTATTTATCCTCTTTTTCTTAAAATATGTATTACCTATAACTAAACCCCTTTCTATACAAAGTTCAATCAAAGGGTTCCCATTATCATTTACACCTGGCACCCCAAACTTACCTACCACACCCTCTCTAAAAGTTTCTCCTACTTTAGCATTCAGGTCCCCTACCACAATTACTCTCTCACTTGGTTCAAAGGCTCCTATACATTCACTTAACATCTCCCAAAATCTCTCTCTCTCCTCTGCATTCCTCTCTTCTCCAGGTGCATACACGCTTATTATGACCCACTTCTCGCATCCAACCTTTACTTTAATCCACATAATTCTTGCATTTACACATTCATATTCTCTTTTCTCCTTCCATGACTGATCATTCAACATTACTGCTACCCCTTCCTTTGCTCTAACTCTCTCAGATACTCCAGATTTAATCCCATTTATTTCCCCCCACCGAAACTCCCCTACCCCCTTCAGCTTTGTTTCGCTTAGGGCCAGGACATCCAACTTCTTTTCATTCATAACATCAGCAATCATCTGTTTCTTGTCATCCGCACTACATCCACGCACATTTAAGCATCCCAGTTTTATAAAGTTTTTCTTCTTCTCTTTTTTAGTAAATGTCTACAGGAGAAGGGGTTACTAGCCCATTGCTCCCGGCATTTTAGTCGCCTCGTACGACACGCATGGCTTACGGAGGAAAAGATTCTTTTCCACTTCCCCATGGACAATAGAAGAAATAAAGAAGAACAAGAGCTATGTAGAAAAAGAAGAAAAACCTAGATGTATGTATATATATATGCATGTGCATGTCTGTGAAGTGTGACATATATATATATAAGTGTGATTTATACTTATATATATATATATATATATATATATATATATATATATATATATATATATATATATATATATATATATATATATATATATATATATATATATATATATATATATATATATATATAATGGTTTGATACAGGTAAGAGGGTTGGTTGCTCTTATTCCATAGATCAAGAGCTCTTCACCAACATCAAGACATTCTCATTCCCCCCCTTCCCCCCCGCCCCCATCCCCGTACCACACGTTAAGGCTTCAACAGCAGTAAACCTTCCTTAGTCCTATGTTTTCCAGGTCAACTTTTATCACTCTCGCCGTCTTCTGACGCGTCAGTTCACTCGGGCTGGTTCACAATTTACGCCGAGTTGTCTTCATACAGAATTCTCCTTCGTCACTTGTGGCTAAGATATCTCCCTCCTAGGACCTTTGAGGTGAAAAATATATAATTTTCTTTATTTCTTGTGTTTTTTAAGTAAATGGCGCGGATATCTAGGTTGTCACCCGAGTCGAAGAAATTATTCATGCTATTTATAATTATATTCTGAGATTTTGTAGTGAAAGATCTAAAAGACACTGTATTATCTAACACGTTTCTCCTTCAAGAGTTATGCCTCGATGTTACCCAAGGGGTTTCTGATTCAAGGAATTGGTTGATCAGGTCAGCAACCAGGAGGCCTGATCTAAGACCAGGCTGCGGGGGCGGTGACCCCCGTGAAATAGACCTCAGGTTGATGCACTTCCTCTCCAACCATACCGGAAATACCTCCCAGTTCCCAGACGCTGTATTAACCTTACAATTTTAGCGGGAAAGTATAATAATAACAATAATAATAATAATAATAATAATAATAATAATAATAATAATAATAATAATAATAATTATTATTATTATTATTATTATTATTATTATTATTATTATTATTATTATTATTATTATTATTATTATTATAAAATTATAATATATCGTAGTCCTTGGTAAATCACAAATATTAATAATGAAAGTTTTTTATATCATTAACGTTTATAAGATAACATTCTTGACTTGAAAGGAAGAATGCCTATCGTAATATTTTTAGTTATTAAACTTGGAGAGAGAGAGAGAGAGAGAGAGAGAGAGAGAGAGAGAGAGAGAGAGAGAGAGAGAGAGAGAGAGAGAGAGAGAGAGAGAGAGAGAGAGAGAGAGAAAGAGAGAGAGAGAATAAATATGATGTTTTAGTTTATGGTGAGGTAAGGGAGAAGGAAATGAAAGGGTACATGAGCCAAAGGTTATGTTGAGAAGATAAGAGAGTGTGAAGAAGAATAGGAGAGGCTGTGACGAAGAGATAAGAAAATAGCAGAGAAACGTGAACAAGCGAATATTGGGGGTAAAAGGGAAAACTGGGAGAAAAAGAAAGAGAAGGAAGGTGGGAAGGGACAAGGGGACTAGGAGGGAGATAAGAGAGGATGATGGAGAATGAGAGGGGAGGGGAGGGGTGATTAGATAGAGGGAGAAGGGGAGGAGAGAGAGAGAGAGAGAGAGAGAGAGAGAGGGAAGCGAGGTGGTGGTACTGGGAAGGCAAGAACCCTTCCACTTGGAGCCTCTCCATCATGGTCAAACAAATGCTCTCTGTACCACGTCACGTCTTGTCAGACCCGTGAACACTTGATCATCAGCTGCCCCGCTACTGAACCTCCCTCTCTCCCCCTTCCCTCCCTCTCTCTTTCTCACTCTCTCTCTCTCTCTCTCTCTCTCTCTCTCTCTCTCTCTCTCTCTCTCTCTCTCTCTCTCTCTCTCTCTCTCTCTCTCTCTCTCTCTCTCTCTCTCTCTCTCTCTCTCTCTCACCCTTGTTTACGTGAAATATTTACTGAGTATTGAGGAATGGGGAGATGGGAAGGAAGGGGGCAGCGCAGATAAACATCATTCAACATCTCTTCCTGCTTCTTTTGCCTTGAAATAAGGAAGATGTTTTATGATCTCTTGTGAGAAGGATGTTTTCCGTAGTCTTTAAATGAGGAGGATGTCCCCAGCTATCATGGAGTCAGAAGGATATCTTCAACTGTTGGACCTGGCTAGCTTGTGCTAGTAGATCTGATGCCGTGCTCCTTCCTTAAGTGGATGTGACCTGGACCTACTGGCCCTGCCTCGCATGGGCCAGTAGGTCTGCTGCAGTGTTCTTTCTTTTTTATATTAACTGTCTTGGAGTGAGAAGGATGTGTTTTTCTATATAAAAGCTAGAAAGATATTATCGGCTGCCTGGAAGTAAGCAGGATATATTATGCCGTCGATAGCAATAACAATAAACGTTCCTGATTAAAATATATCACAAACATAACACGGTCTAGTAGGTCTCCTGAAAGTCCTATGATAATCCTTCATTGTACATTACTGGGAGATACTGATATTTAGTTAGAGTAGAAAACCTATCGTCACACCTTGTGATGTAATGCTTAATTTTTAACTGGGTGCCCCAGATAAACCAGGAAAAGCCCATGGTGAAATAACCAAAAATCTCTTTAAAGTCTTAGGTCACCTTACCTTTCGTCTGGCCCCTATCTGAGCCCTAGTTAAGTCTGACTGAACACCTGTGATTATATCTATTTAATTTCTGTTTCTCACTTCATGTAGCTGCTGCTTCTAATGCCACACACCTCTGCACTGAGAGGGTTATCCTATGACTAACACTTGCATCACGAGAATTTTTCCCGTTTACTCTGACATACAAAATACCACCATTAGAGCGCAATCCAGGCAGCAACAAGTGTCGCTAGACACGACATGAGTAACATATCTCTTACGTGGTTCACATGCGACTTGTTGTTTGCAGAAACTCCCTTGAAATAAAGTACCTGATATAGAGAAAGGTTCACCTGAAACAGTCAAATGCTGCACGAAACTTAATTTGTAAACCTCCTTAAGGAGAACTCATTGTATCCAGCCTAAGGTTGGCTACATGTTATGTACCTGATTTACAGAAACGACGTAAGTTGTAGAACAAGCTCATTACTGGCATAACGTTTCGCTCTTTGTAGAAGTGTATCATGTCTTAATGAAGCTCTATGCAGAGCGGAACATTATCTCAGTGAAGGATTGTTCTGCAATATATGTCAGTAGAGCATCAGCAGCCTCCTAACACACGGTTCCTTCAAATTAGTACCTCCATCCAGACTCTAGTTCCACTCTAACTCCTTCCTCAACTCACTAACAACTTTATCATGATAAATATCATTTTTAGTGTTAAGTATAACTGATTATTAATCACCATTAACCAGATAAATTATCCATCTGACTATTATTAAAGAATGAATTAAAAATATTTAACAAGATTCATTGTTTTCTACTCACTGAACTGTAATTCATAATGACCTTTGTAAACACAGACGTAAATTCTTAACCTATATGGCCTTTGTAAACACAGACGTAAATTCTTAACCTATATGGCCTTTGTAAACCCAGACGTAAATTCTTAACCTATATGGCCTTTGTAAACACAGACGTAAATTCTTAACCTATATGGCCTTTGTAAACACAGACGTAAATTCTTAACCTATATGGGCTTTGTAAACACAGACGTAAATTCTTAACCTATATGGCCTTTGTAAACACAGACGTAAATTCTTAACCTATATGACCTTTGTAAACACAGACGTAAATTCTTAACCTATATGGCCTTTGTAAACACAGACGTAAATTCTTAACCTATATGACCTTTGTAAACACAGACGTAAATTCTTAACCTATATGGCCTTTGTAAACACAGACGTAAATTCTTAACCTATATGACCTTTGTAAACACAGACGTAAATTCTTAACCTATATGACCTTTGTAAACACAGACGTAAATTCTTAACCTATATGGCCTTTGTAAACACAGACGTAAATTATTAACCTATATGGCCTTTGTAAACACAGACGTAAATTCTTAACCTATATGGCTTCTCTTGAAGGAAGGAAGGGGGGTTAGGGGGTTGGTAGGTGCCTCGATGACAGGCAAGGGCTTTTGTTTCAAGGAATATGGAGATACACACTATTTATTTCGACAACTCATGACAATCTCCCACTCCCCAGGAGGTGCGTGACCCCTACAGATCGTAGCAAAGGTAATGTAAATTAAATTTAGTGTTTACATTAATCCCTAATTTAGGTGTAAAAGAATTCTTGACTGGTGGTATAGAAGTGCCATTGTAGCCTTAATGATCGTCGTGTAGTAGACAGGCTTTAACCCCCCATTAGCCAATTATCTAAAATATTTTAATAGAATTTTTAAGTGCATTCTTCAATGCATATTAAACACATATTCTTTAAAATTAGCTAAGGCTTCGCAAACACTGCACGAGCAACAGGCTTCACGAACACTGCACGAGCAACAGGCTTCACGAACACTGCACGAGCAACAGGCTTCACGAACACTGCACGAGCAACAGGCTTCACAAACACTGCACGAGCAACAGGTTTCACGAACACTGCACGAGCAACAGGCTTCACAAACACTGCACGAGCAACAGGCTTCACAAATACTGCACGAGCAACAGGTTTCACGAACACTGCACGAGCAACAGGCTTCACAAACACTGCACGAGCAACAGGCTTCACAAACACTGCACGAGCAACAGGCTTCACAAACACTGCACGAGCAACAGGCTTCACAAACACTGCACGAGCAACAGGCTTCACAAATACTGCACGAGCAACAGGTTTCACGAACACTGCACGAGCAACAGGCTTCACAAACACTGCACGAGCAACAGGCTTCACAAACACTGCACGAGCAACAGGTTTCACGAACACTGCACGAGCAACAGGCTTCACAAATACTGCACGAGCAACAGGTTTCACGAACACTGCACGAGCAACAGGCT
>NC_091327.1:12794537-12822037 GCF_038502225.1 Cherax quadricarinatus
AATGACTAGCCAGTAAGCCATCAGCCAGCTTGGTACCAACCACTAGCTATCAGCCATCAGCCAGAGTGCCACTATCCACTAGCTATCAGCCATCAGCCACAGGCAATGCCAATCCAGCAAAGCCAATTCGATGAAAATAGCCACCAGCTGTTTACTAGTCAGCCAGCCAGAAAGCCAATCAGCCAGTCAGCCAACGACCTTCAGATGACCCCTGGTATTCTCTTTTCCTCACGTTAGAGCGACGATACCTACACCTTCATTAGACCTGCTAATGTGTATCGTAACCCATCCAAATCTGGCAGACGCTGTTGGTCCTCCCCTTTGTATTTTCAAAGTCGTAACTTATTGGAATCACCGTATTTTGACTATTACTATTATTAATTTGTGTGCAGTAACTACAGCATTGTGACTTATAGCCACAAGTTATTTTCTTTTTTTAGTGAGATAAAATACAGTTTTATAGCACTCAATCCATAAGAATATCTGTTTCCCTAATGTCTTACGCCTCTCAATAACTTCTTAGTAACGTGTTGCTCGAAAGAAATTTCTTAACAGTAACGTCTTAAACTACATTAATGAAAGTAATTTGCTGTCACCAACGTCTAAAAACGACCTCGCTGATACTAACGTCTTAACACACTGGCCTGCGAGTTTTAGGACTTCCTTGCTATGGGGTCGAGCCTCGTCCATCCTGTGAATTATTTACAACACGAAATTAGTGGAGTCATCAAAGGGGAAAAAAGTCTTTAGTCTTTCCAGACTAGAGCAAAAAAAAAAAAAAAACAAATTTAAGTTGTTTTGTTGAATCCAGTTCAAAGTAACAAGAACACTGGTTGCTTGTCTGTAGACACTCAACACCTGTTGCAGGGGTCATCGCCGAGGAAGAAAAAGTTTTTTTTTTTCCTTAAGCTTTCTATGAAATTCTACGATCGTAGAATTCCATAGAAGCCTAAGATCTACGTTGTAAGCTTCACATCTACTTTGTAAGTCTAAGAGCTTCGTTGTAAGCCTCAGACTTATTTTCAAAGCCTCAATATTCTCATATTAACAATTCAAAAAGTGCAAGATCATAGATCATAACTGAAGTTAAGTGATTAAGCCTTACTAGTCTTAATCGGAAGATGAATACCACGAATCAATTATTGTTTCTCTCCTCTCGCTAGCCTACGGCTAGAATCCCGAAGGAGGAGGAGGAAGAGGAGGAGGAGGAGGAGGAGGAGGAGGAGCAGCAGCAGCAGCAGAAGATGATGAAAAAGAAAAGGGACGCTGAGGCTGCAATCCCGAAGGAAGAGTATCCTAAAACCCCGAAAGAAGAAAAGGCTAATTTGCCGACAGAGGAGAAAGCTTAAAATCCCAAACGAAGGTGACAAGAATTTCGACGGAATAGGAGACTAATCCCGACGGAGGAGAAGGAGACATCTTCCTCCCTTATTTAATGGTGTGAAAGAACAGCGGTAGTTCCAATGTGAATCATATCTCTGCCATACATATTCCAAGCTCGTTCTCTAAGAGCGTTTGTTTGGAAAATCCAATAACGAATTGCAAAGATTAAGCTACAGACATCGTGATTTACAGCTTATTTTTTTTTTATCGAAAGCATTAAAAAAACTACCTCACACATTTCATAAAACAGATTTTTTTTATGCAGCCGTCGTTGCTACATGAGTAAATATACTAAAACCTTTACATTTGCAGTCATAAAGTGTTCATTGTATCAAATACGGATGGGACAACAAACTCGCATCTGGACAAAAAACACGAAGTAGCAAATATGAGAACAAGTGATCGGACAGACAGAAAGAAAAACACAGAGAGGCATACAGAGGGACAGAAATACTCGTGTAATCAGTCATTTAGAAAGACAGTCAATTACTCATACAGAGATATAAGACACAGTCAGTCACGCAAAATAAGTCGAAAAATCAGACAGGCATAAAGCGAAACAGATATATGTAGCCAATCATAAAGAGATACAGGAAAAGAGTCACACAGACTATAAGGCAGTGAGGCCGCATATGCTTCAGTCTTGAACCGGAACTTCTGGAAGAGTAATTATGGGAATTATTTAGTCAAATATATTCATACGTATTCAGAGTGTAGCCAGATGTCTGCTGAGAGATTTAGATGAAGCAGATACCTGAGGTGAGGTAGGAGGTAACTGAGCTGAGGAAGCAGGTACCTGAGCTGAGGAAGCAGGTACCTGAGCTGAGATAGCAGGTAAACAGTAAAGTCAGAGGCAGCTACATTGAAAAGCTCCGTTCCACAAGGTACAGTACTTGCTCCCATCTTGTTCTTTATACTTATATCTGACACAGATAAAGATGTAAGCCGCAGCACTGTGTCCTCCTTTGCTGATGATACCCGAATTTGCATGACAGTGCCATCCATCGAAGACACTGCAACCAAATCTTTAAATGGGCCGCAGAAAACAATATGAAGTTCAGTGAAGACAAATCTCAGTTACACCGCTATGGAAAACTCGAGGAAATACAAACTGTATCGGAGCTTAAAACAAATTTCACCCACACAATAGAGCGAAAAACTAATGTGAAGGACCTGGGAGTGATAATATCAGAGAATCTCACTTTCAAAGATCACAGTAATGTATCTACTACATCTGCTCGGAAAATGATGGGATGAATAATGAGAACCTTCAAAACTAGAGATGCCAAGCCCATGATGATTCTCTTCAAATCGCTTGTTCTCTCTAGGATGGAATATTTCTGTACACTAACGGCCCCTTTCAAGGCAGGCGAAACTGAAGACCTTGAGAATATATAGAGAATTTCCACGACACGTATATGTACAATAAAGCAATTAAATTGCTGGGAACGGTTGAAATCACTCGATTTGTACTCCCTGGAACGCAGGCGAGAAAGATTCATGATAATATACACTTAGAAAATCCTAAAGGGAAGACTCCCAAATCTGTGCATGAAAATCACTCCCTACGAAAGCAAAATACTCGACAGGAGATGCAACATCTGCCTAATGAAGAGCAGTGGCGCCACGAGTTCGCTAAGAGACAACATAGTAAGTGTCAGGGGCCCAAGATTGTTCAGCTGCCTCCCAGCGTACATAAGGGGGATTATCAATAGTCTCCTAGCTGTCTTCAAGAAGGCTCTGGACAGGCACCTAAAGTCAGTACCTGACCAGCCGGGTTGTGGTTCGTACGTCGGTTTGCATGTGGCCAGCAGTAACATCCTGGTTGATAAGGCCCTGATCCGCTACGAGGCCTGGTCACAGACCGGGTAGAAAATAGTTCCAAAATATATAAAATTAATCATTTATCAAATGTATTAGGAAAAAATATAAAGAAGCCATTCATACGAAGCAGGTAATGTTGAGATTAAAAAAAAACAGGAAAGGAGCCGATACAATAACACACGAAATCGTAATAACACGATTGCAAACAAATTACAGAACGGGATGGGTTTCAGCTCATGGCTAGTGAGTCCTAAAACTCACGGCCAGTGTTTTAAGACTTGCCTACCATAGGTTCGAGTCCCATCCGCTCTGTGATTCGGAGCCGATATAAAGTGTTTAGCCTTTCTATTTATAATTGCATCCCTAGAAGCTTAAAGCTATAAATTATAGCACACAAATGCAATATTATGTGATCCTTTATTAACAACGTTTCACCCACACAGCTGGCTTTATCAAGTCACAAACAGATCTGTTCGTGGCTTGATAAAACCCACTGGTTGGCAAAAACGTACTCAATAAAGGATCAAATTTTACTGCATTTGTGTTTATTTTTTCATCGTGTCGGTATTTTATACTTTTATCTCAACATAATAATGGTGGAGATAATAATGTTCCCAGAGATAATAATTATAAGGGAGAACAGGTCCTGAAATAAGGGTCGGTCTAGGATAAAAAGTGTGACCACATATCAGAGTTAGAATATATTTTAACGAGTAATGTCCTCTAGGTTAAAACCTTGTAAAAAAAAAAATCATAGTTTGACTGGAAACAAGGAGAATAGAAAGCATGCTTCATGCTTAGAAACAGGGGAATGATTTTAAAAAAATAAGAGCAACTTTCTGAGAAAGTAAAATTTTAGAAATCAGAATTAAGGATACCTGAGCATTTATAGGCATATATCAAGTCGTATTCAGAGTTATTGGAAAAAATAAGTAAAATATATTCAAGTTAAAAGGAAAGGTAAACATTGACTACAGTGGAGCAGCTGTCAGAGAGAGAGAGAGAGAGAGAGAGAGAGAGAGAGAGAGAGAGAGAGAGAGAGAGAGAGAGAGAGAGAGAGAGAGAGAGAGAGACAATAAAAATGCATTCAAATGAGCTGATGTAGGTAGCAGCTCTTAGCTTGTCAATAAAGTTAGGAACCCTTAACATGTAAATAGTTTGTCAATAAGCTAGGGATCCTTAGCCTTGTCAAACCCTGTCTAAATAAAGAGAGAGAGAGAGAGAGAGAGAGAGAGAGAGAGAGAGAGAGAGAGAGAGGGAACTGAAGAAGGTTGACCAAGATGTCCCAGTCATATACACATGTTTCAGACAGTGAAACTTGAAGGGAGGGAAGGATACATTGATGCTAATGAATGGATCTTGGTAAGGGAAGTGGATAACTCATCCCTTTCCTGGGAACATCAAGCGCTGTATTACCTCTTCATGCTTATTGCTTCTCCATGATTATTAATAATGATAATCCCAGCTCATGAAATCAAGAAAAAAAAAAATCACAATTAGCCTTTGGTTAAAAGACAGAACAGAGAAGCAAAAATATAAAAAATAAGGGAGTCAGATATGTAGAGAAAATAAAACAATAGAAAACAGAGAAGTGGAAATGATGCTAAAGAATACACATGAACTAGTTGAGAAGGACATTGTCAAGAGGTTGATACCTAGAACTGAAGAACAAAAGCAAACTTGTATAGCCACTTCAACAAAAGCAAACTTGTATAGCCACTTCAGGAAGAAAAGATCAGCTAAGGAATATACGAGGAGACTAAAAAAAGGATGGAGAAGTTGTCAAGCAAAATGACAAAGAATTAGGAAAGGAACACACACATAAAATCTAATTAGTCTTAACAAGTGAGCAAGGGTAAATGCCAGAGATTGGAAATAGCAAGCAAAAACATAAATGTCTGAAGCACCTGGTTGAGAGAGGTGTAATGGTACCTCATGGAATACCTGGCTTAAAGAGAACTGGAATAAAGAATCTCCTTCAGCACCTAGTTAAGAGAGAGAAGAGGTTTAGAGGAATATCCTGGAGCGCCTATGTGGAAGAGAAGAGGTGTGGAGGAATTTCTTGGAGGCACCTTGTAGGGAGAGAAGTGGTGGTGCTCAGTAGCCTTAGAGTGAGTTGGACTTTGAAATTATTTTACACAATGGAAATTTTAACGACAAAAGGCATTTTGGTAGTAAAATTATGGAAATTAAGGACAGCTGAAAAACAGGGCGAGTAAGACTAGTATTCGGAGAAGGCTGTGGACGACAGAAGCTAATTTTCAGAAAAGTATACATGAAATGCTTAACCTACAAAGTATTTGAGACGATATTTACGACAAATTATTAGTAAAAACTTGGAAAGTGTCGCTATCTTGAGAGATCACCAGTAGTAAGAAGACAATACTAATAGATAACTTAGCGCAGTTATCACGAGAGATTATCAATGGGAAAGACTAAATGTTTATAGATAACTTG
This sequence comes from Cherax quadricarinatus, assembly GCF_038502225.1. NCBI lineage: Eukaryota > Metazoa > Arthropoda > Malacostraca > Decapoda > Parastacidae > Cherax > Cherax quadricarinatus. The sequence continues at coordinate 12,800,202 of NC_091327.1, forward strand.
GACAGTGTAGTTATCAAGATGACTTACAGTAAAGAGGGAGTGTGTAGCAGACTGAGCCTTGGCTTCAAGTACATGATACATCCATGTCGATAAATTGTGAAATTAACACTTGCATGCAATACTTAGAACGTTCATTAGTGTGTGTTTCTCTCACTGGGGACTTTATCAATCTAAACTGAGAGTAAAACAGCCGCCAGTGAGAGAAATATTCCTTGTATAAATGTCTTTAATGTTAATTGCGAGTCTTTATTTCCCAGATTTAACATTTATTTTCTGACGTGTCATACAAGCATTTTCATTATCAAGAAATTTAATAATCTGATAAAGCCCACTGTGTGAGTGAGACGTTCTTCGTAAATGAAAGTTCAGCCTGCATGTAGTGGCTTTTCTTGCCATATTTGTGGACCAGCCTCGCCACTCAACACAGAGATCACACACAAGGTTTCACTGAGGTACATTGATTTCTCACCCAGTTAATAAAGCTATATGAGAACAATTTAAAAAAGTACAGCCGGCTGAATACGAGTGGATTACAGCTGAGTACAACTCAGCGAGTACAGCTTTACGAGTACCGATAGTTAAGTACATGTGAGTACGCTCATAAATACAAGGTACGGGAGACGTAAAATAGGAACTCGGGTCAAAAATAGTTAAACTACAGCAAGAATTTTTTATTTATTTATGGAAAAAGTTTACTTTACTGGGTCACCTTACTTAGGACGTGTGTGTGTGTGTGTGTGTGTGTGTGTGTGTGTGTGTGTGTGTGTGTGTGTGTGTGTGTGTGTGTGTGTGTGTGTGTGTGTGTGTGTGTATGTGTGTGTGTGTGTGTGAATGGACATTCCAGCCTCTAAGTACTCTCGCACTTCTGTTAAACGCATATGGGTATGCGTGTGGACTCACACCTCTTAGTAAGTGGAAGGGCGTGGGATGTAGTGTGTGAAGATGGAGGGAGGGAGGTGTGTGTGTGTGTGTGTGTGTGTGTGTGTGTGTGTGTAAATATATTGCTAGAATTCATCCCGAATCTCTTCAGGACATAAATAAAAATGAAAAAAAAATGAGTTTGATAAATGGAGCATTTAGTAAATTAGATGCTGGGTGCTGTATACAATTTAATTATCTGCCATAATGGATATCCGCAAACTTAGAATATCACCCGCTGAAATTTTAGAGACCTCGCGAGATTACACCCGTTGCGGTGAATGAATGATAATTACATAGCAATGTGTGGTATTACTATCTATTTTGTTTCTGTTGGGTTTTCTGTATGTTCTGTGTTTAGGGAGTCGAGTTTTAGCTGTTGGGTCCTCGTCTCTCGTGTGTGTGTGTGTAGCTACTGTCTACATTTTAATAATGGCTGTACATATTCACGAATTGTCTGTGCGTGAATGTCTGCTTTAAATGTTGATTCAGAGATGTATTTGCACACAGGGATGTATAAATGCCCAGACATGCACTCACACGCTTACATAAACAGAGAAAGACAGACAGAAAGATAAACAGGTAGACAGGCAGGCAAGGAAACAGATACAGACACGCAAATACAGACAGACAGACACACACATACACACACACACACACACACACACACACACACACACACACACACACACACACACACACACACACACACACACACACACACACCGGGAACAGTGTAAAGAGAAGGCACCTTTCCACTGTTGATCATTCAATTAGCAGAACAAACATTCCCCGGCATAACAAAGTCGTCTTGATCTCTACTGATGAATGGCCAAACTGTCAAGATTTTTTTCAATGAATGGTCAAGCTGTCAACAGCTATCCACAGTGTTGCCAAAGGTAGGTTATACGAGCGTGGCCACTGAGAACTGGACTTGCAGTGCTACCACCTCCACCCTAAGAAAAAAAAAATTCATCCCACTTGTCAGAGGCTTTTAAGAGCTTCGCTCGATGGATGGCTCAGATGGCAACACTGCTGCATAGCAGAGAGGCACAGTTTGCACAGCAAGTGTTTATTTTGACGACGTTTCGGTTAACGTTTTATCAAGTCATGGCGTCATGCCTTGATGAACATTTAATAAAAACTCAACACTGAGAGAAACGTATCATGATAATACTGTATACAATACAGACAAGTTGATGAATACGACACATGTGCCTCGTTTATGTATCTTCATTTCGTGAATCAAGACTCACAAGTGTTGTATTCATCGAGCGAAACATCATTAGATTAAAGACTTGCATTTTATTATTATTATAATCAAGGGGGAAGCGCTAAACCCGGAGGATTATACAGCGCCTGGGGGAGGGATGTGGAAGGCATTCAGGCTTAATTCGGGAAACTGGAACACAGATCCAATTCCCTAAATCAAGAGCCCCTCCTCAACATCAAGGAACCTTCCATGAGGGGTAAAGACTTGCAAATTGTATTTCTTTGCCACATTTTTTTTCAGCAGCAGGTACTAAACAACTTAAGTGATCAAGGACAGAAAAGTCTGTGGCCAAAGTGTGTTTTGTTTGTTGCACAGAACCCGGAAATAGGATGTTTCACAGATGCAGTTAACATGCGCTCCCAGCACTATCGTTATTATAATTAACAGTGGAAGCGGTAAACCCGTAGGGGTTATACAGGGTCTTGGGAACGAGAGGTAACCAGGTATGATTCAGCGATGGGAATCGAAGGAAGGCCCCAGTTCCTTGGATGAAGAGCTCTTCTCTAGCAACAAGGCTTCAAGGGCTGGCGATGTTGAAGCTGTGAACTAGCTCTGATGCTGTCATGTCATACTATCCTGACGCTTAACATGACAGGACATTCACCTAAGGTGAAGGTCCTGTCATGTTAAGTGTCAGGATAGTATGACATTTTTCTTTTTTCACTTTTTGTATCTGATGAAGAGGACTCCAGTTGGAGGTCGAAATATACACGATAACTGCATTTTCCGTTTCAGTCTCCATGTGGGTTATTACCATCGATAAGTATCCATTACGCGTTGGTTTTGGAATTTGCTGCTGAAGTGGCTTGTTTATTTTGCACCCCACATCCATCCGCTGGACGGTAACCCAAGAGCATATGGATATGTAAATTGATTTGGAACTAGGCCCAAAATGGGATAAAAGGAGTACGTTTGGATATAAATTCACTATTTATGTTTCATCTATGGCGAGCAGATATAGGATATTTGCTTAAAATAGCAGGTTTCTGATTATTATTAATAAGATATCTTGACATATCACATAGGTTTTTATGCTATCTCTATAGCCCTCAATCAGTAACAATCAAGCGCGTAGTGTTCAAGACAGTGACCACGAGGCTGCATTTAATTTGATCATCGTCAGAGAGTATGCTAAACTGCCAGAAGTCAGTATGACCATACTGTCATTTTGTAAGTGAAGTGCATTCACTGATGACAGAATCAGTAATGCTCAATGAGTTAAGCTCATTGTCATAAGCTACTTAGTTCCATTAGCATAGCAAACAATTCAGTTTGTAATGTAAAAGCCCGCTTGTTAATGTTTATGTTTAACTCAACATAGTTGCTATAATTCTTAACTAGGGAGGTGGCAACAAGAACAGATGTAACCCTGCCAGAAGATTCCTGATTAGATCCATCAGTGTATATAATTTTTGATACATTCTTGTTAACAGTCAAGCGAGAAATTTCTTCTTGAGCACTAAACTTTGTAATTGATTTAAGGAAGGAATTACTATTGATGAATCTCTTTGCAAGAGGTTTTAAATGAATTCAGCTACCATGTCTATAGCGATCCAGCACCCTCTTGAGGGGAAAAAGGTTGGATAATGTTAATGGTGTAAACACTTGTCTAAGGTTTGCCAGGTCGCTGCATAAAAACCTTGAACAAACAATCTTTTTTTTCTTAAGTAGTTTCAAAGGCACGGTTTAGAGGTGAGCCTCTATTGCCATTAAATTTAATTTAAATACTTTGACTGCCATAATTATTCACCGTCACTGTAACTTGCCGTCACATTGCTGTTGCTAAAACGATGAATTCTTATAGCAGAAAGACGAACTACAAATTAAAATATTATATAATTTTACAAATATTTTTATGCTATCTACATTCTCTGCATTATATCCGCTAACAGCTTTCCGCCTCATTGTGAATACCGTTGGGATACTCAAAACATAAATAAATAAGAATTAGTGGTAGCTGTAACGTAGATGGCAAAAAGGCCTTCATATCCATCTTGAAGTTTTCTCCCATTACATCAGAAGCGGCGGATCCAGAAGAGCCGCCACGGCAGATGGAAACAAAAACAAACGCTGGCAACCGGTGAGGTATGCAGCAGCAACAGCAACAGCAGCAGCAGCGTCGTCACGGGCCTTCGAGCCCCAAGTCTCCTCCTGTGGGGGCTTGCGTTTGGTCATGTCAAGTTGAACGACAGAAAAGGGGTTTGGAAACGAGGAATCGTTTTTTTTTCGACTCATGGCGTGTCGTGTCTCGCTGTTTCGAGTCACTCAGGTGGCTGCAGGGGTTGGGGGTTCAAGTTTGTGCTACTTACGAGCCAGTTGTCTAGTCTGAAGATGTTTGGGCGCAGGAGTCACGTTGCTTCAAACACTTAGTCTCGAGTCTCTGAAACAACTGGGGAGTGGTGATGGAGATGTTTCAATAGACAGCATCCCATCAATGCTGTGCTTTAATGTAGGTGAAAGGCTTTTCATTCAAGGAATTGGAGTTACCATCTTCAAATGAAACCTTATTACTTCCCATTTCCACAGGCACTGTATGACTCCTGCGGATTTAGAGATCTACGATTATTTTATTATAATTATCTTGACCCTTTGTACTCAAGCTGTGTCGCATCTTTATATTACAAATTTTCCAAATAGTTAATCTGCTTCAGTTAAGGTACTTGTGTTGTTTTGAGAATGTATAGTAGCCAATTTATTATTGAGAAATTTATGTAGGTGGGATCTTCGTGATATTTTATAGTTTATTAAATAGTTTTACTATTACTCTCTATAAATTATCTTTGTCATATACGAAAGCAAATAAGAAGAATTAACAGGTTGCTAGTGCAATGGGTTCCTATTATGTCTCAGCGCAGTTCGAATACCTGCATTACTCGAGAAAATTAGAATTTTTTATTGCATTATTTCCGACTCCCTGGTTATGCTTGTGACAAGAATAAGACTCGCATTGGTTATTGGTGACAGCAATCCTCTCTGAAAAAGTTGGCAGCTGGATCGCTGTTAGGGTCATTTACCAACATTACCAGTGAATATATATATATATATATATATATATATATATATATATATATATATATATATATATATATATATATATATATATATATATATATATATATATATAATATATATATATATATATATATATATATATATATATATATATATATATATATATATATATATATATATATATATATATATATATATATATATATATATATACAATTACATTACGAAACGTTTCGCCAAGAGTAGGTTTTTCTAAAGCCATCCTTGGCGAAGATGATTCAGAAGATGAGTAGAGAGTGTGAAAAAGTGCTCATACACGCTGTGCATGCCAAGAGTGGGTTTTTCTAAAACCATTCGTTTCGCCAAGGTTGGCATTAGAATAACCCACTCTTGGCGAAACGTTTCGTAATGTAATTGTCTTAATGTGTTTATACATGAATGTTTCCACAACTTGTGGGTATTTCCACACCAGTTGAAGCCTCAGCAGAGTCTACACTTCATATTGCTGTACAGTGAGAGTGTTCACTCTCTGCTTGTAATTCATACAGTTTCACCACTTCTCTGATTACTTCCTTAACGATCTGCAATCTGCACTCCAATCTCCTCTTCCCCTCTATTTATCAATACGTCTGTCTATTTTCTTTGTTTCGCTCGCTTTCTACTCCTCTTGATTTTAATATATTTCCCTCGATTTTCTTCCATTCCCCTGTTTTTTCTCTCCTACTTATTGAAAACATGGAATATTACTCCACTATTTTGAAATACAATTATAGGTTGAAAAAATTTCTGCCAAATTTATTAACCGGCAATCAACAGGTTTTTTGTAATAAAACGATTCTGCCTAATAAATGTCAACTAAATCTATGATTATATTTGTGAAAAATTAAGACTTAAAATTTCCTGGATGTAGAGAACGCCCACGATAAATTATTCCAATAAGATTTGTGGGCCAAATTATCAAGACACCTCCTACGTTATGAGGGGGGAGAGGGTGCATTGATGTTGGTGAAGCGTTCTTAATCCAAAGAATTGGAGATTCTTGACTCAAACCAAAGTAACTATCATTTCGGAGGCGCTCCGTGACCCTTATGTATTGACCTCTTCCCAGAAATATAATAATAATAATAACATTAATAACAACAATACGAATAATATGATAATAATAATAATAATAATAGTAATAATAATAATAATAATAATAATAATAATAGTAATAATAATAATAATAATAATAATAATAATAATAATAATAATAATAATAATAAATAGCAATAACAATAATAATAGCATCAATAATAAATAGTAATAGCAATAGTAATAATAGTAACAATAATAATGTGATAAAAATATATTATAATTAATAAAAATACTAATATGGTTCAAAACTCTCTTCAAGAGAAAATTTAACGATTTCTACCATACGACCGGACTGTGGTGCCTATGTTGGATTGCGTATTGCTGACACTAATAGTCTGCCTGCTCAGGGCAGCAGTCAGAAAACCTGGTTAGTGATCGGGCCTCGAAGGCGATGACCCCTGGAGCAATGAAGAAAAAGAGAGGAAGTAGACAGAAAAGAGAGACTGTAGAAGATACAGAAAAGTAAGAGATGCACAGAGACATCGTAAACCCGCTGCGCCGGTAAATTCACTTGCCAGTCTCTGCCGGAGAATTTCCTTGCTGGCAGTCAGTAAGGGGCGGGCCGGCTGTCATGGAGTTTGCTGAGCATCTGCCCTCTTAACCGGCTCCGACCTCCCCAGGGTAGAACACTTTACATGAATATACGGAAATAATAGTACCCGGCTCTCGTTCACCCACTTAACCGTCTCCAGACTATATAGTCCTATTGAAAGATTTCTTACTGTATCGTCCTCTTAACAGATTCCGGACTAGCTCGCCCTTCTAGCCGATTTCGCATCCCGTCTTTCTCTTAACTAATTCAAGATTACTTCTTCTTTTTAATAGATTCCAGACTCGCTCGTCCTCTTCACCGATTCCGGACTCCTTGGTCCTCTTGGTTGGCTCCGGCCTTGTTGGATTTCTTGACCGGCTGCGAACGCCCATCAGGTGTTGCTGCCAACACATACACGCTGGACATGCACGCTCGTTCCACCTCACTCTACACTCTAAATCCCGTGTGCCGCCGACCCAACCTCGCCACACCCCGCCTCACTCCTTGCATAAATTAATCGCCCCAATGAGAGTGATTGCCATAATGGGATTTAAGACTTCTTTTTTTAGTGACGCGTCTGTGTTTTTGTAGTATTAAATTTCAGTTTGTATTTACACCTAATTCACTTATTTTATTTTATTTTTTTTACAGTTTGCGAGATTTTTCTTAACATTTTATGAATATATTTCAATTTGCCAAACTGCAAGTATTAGAAATGAAACCGAAAATTATTGTATATTCGATGTTTTTAAGTCCAAAATTGCAGCAGTAAATGTCAGAATCACCACACTCGGAAAGATCAACACTCTCAAGGACAGACAACCACATACCAAAATACCTCTTACATATTCCCAAGAAACTAGCTACGTATGATCTCCATCTTCAAGACTTGGTAAAATGCATATCTTTGAAGACCTACACAATCAGAAAGACTTAAAACATCCACACTGATGGCTCTTTTAACCCTGACAGTGAGAGGGAGGGAGGTGCTGTCAACATAAACCAGTCTGATGGTAATACAATACAGAAAAGAATCACAATTTATAACTTGACTTCCATCTTACTAAGCGAACCATTTGCCATACTTATTGCGCTATAGTTTCCAGAAGCAACAATTACAGACAGTTAATTATCTCTGACTCTTTATCTTAATTATTTGCTCTAAATAGTTTAAGATCTGAATGTAGTATTGTAGTTTCTGAAGCAAAGGCAGATATGAGTATATTATTGACAATGGAAAGGAAGAATATCTTGTGTTGATTTTCTCTCTCCTTAAGACGCAGTGATAAAATTGACGCCTTGTCTAAACTAGCACTATGCAAGGATAATAGTTAATAGAAATGACAGGCATTCAAGAAGACGCTTATAATTTCGTATCGTAAAAGAACTAGCAAATTAATCTGAAGACAGTAGAAGAGGGAAGATAGAAAAATAACAGATCCATTATCCATTATACTGAAATGTGTCATTGAAGAAAAGTATATAGAGAAAGCATCACGATTATTACCCCATTAGATAGCACGTGTATTATGTAAATCAATACCTACAAAATGTGGGAATAAAGCTACCTAAAACATTTTATGATAACGCTTACGGTGGGCGAAACGTCTCCCAATGAACCGTCCTAAGTACTGCATGCGTGTCTATTTCCACAGACCACAAGATGTTACCGCAGCCAGAAAATGTGTGGACAGACTTGGAGACCCATGTTAAAACACTATTTTAGACTGTCCGAAAGTTTAATTGTGTGAAATGACACACCCTTAGCAAATCTGAGAAAACAAAAGCAGACAATTTTGACTAGTCATTTTTGAAATCTTGAAAGGAGAATATACATATTGCTTCAACTAGATGAAAAAAATATGTTATTATAATGTCTAAAATTACTCAGTTATGTCATATAGAAAAATACAAGACCGTTTCCTTGAAAGGTTATAAATACTTATGCACCGAGATGTGTATATTTCTCATTATATATACACAGAGTGTATACTTAATGCATTTCTTAGGAATGAAAGTGTCCCTGAATGGAAATGCATAGGTTATAACTAACCTTAACGACCCTCGTGTAGTAGATAAGCTTTAAACTCAGTCAGTGGGTCATATAAAGACCCAATGGCTGTCATGACAACCCAATGGAAATTGATAAATACCCCTGGATTTGATAAAAACCTAGTGTGGCCTGATAAACGACCCTTTCGGGTCTGATACAGACCCCAGCGGGTTTGATAAAGACCCGTTGTGACCTAACTAATCCTTTTCTAGCCAGCGCTCACAGGATGAGCAGCGGCTGCACAATAAACCAACCTCTCAGGCGGTAATAATTAAAAATTATAAACTTGCAACACTCGGCAGCTTGCCGGGAAATTCACACCAACACGCTGCAGCAAAGCTTCCGAGGCTTAGTCTAACTTCACCAGTTTTATGAATATAAAAACTAGGGGTTTTAAGATTAATTATAATATGGAAAAAGAATATAGAAAACACTATTACCATTACCGTTACTGCTGCTACTGCTAATAATACTTCAACTTCTACTACTGCTGCTGATTGTACTGTTACTATTACTACTACTACTACTACTACTATTGCTGTTGCTGCTACTGTTAATACTACTACTACTACTGCTGCTGCTGCTACTGCTACTATTAAAATAATAATAATAATAAGAAAAATAATAATTTCTAGTGTAACCAAAACATTCCTTGGATCAAAAATTGTTACCTCTTATTCCCCGGGCGATACATGGTCCCAGTAGTTTCAGAGCTTCTCCAGTGAGTATGATAATGACAATAAATAAATAATTACTTCGTATAAGAGACATTCTCAAAGATCGGGATTTCAGAAGGATGTCGAAAACACTTATAAAAACGTAAGAAAAATGCTTAGTCAGAGTTGAAGAGTTTGATCACCTCTACCGCTGCCATGTTGACGGAAATCGTGGACTTGAAAAACTTTGTAAGAGATGCTCCCTTGCCAAACTCACATTTACATGAAAATTGCAATTTCGATTTTCGGAACTTTTCCTTTGGAGGATATGGAAATCTAGGACCCCTTCAGTCTAGGAGCGTAGGTATAGCCCCTATGAATATAAATACAAACACACACACACACACACACACACACACACACACACACACACACACACACACACACACACACACACACACACAAACACACACACACACACACACACACACACACACACACACACACACACACACACACACACACACACACACACACACACACACACACACACACATATATATATATATATATATATATATATATATATATATAAGAGGGGTAGGGGTCGTCCTCGAAAGGGTTGGAAAGAGGGGGTAAGGGAGGTTTTGTGGGCGAGGGGCTTGGACTTCCAGCAAGCGTGCATGAGCGTGTTGGATAGGAGTGAATGGAGACGAATGATACTTGGGACCTGACGATCTGTTGGAGTGTGAGCAGGGTAATATTTAGTGAAGGGATTCAGGGAAACCGGTTATTTTCATATAGTCGGACTTGAGTCCTGGAAATGGGAAGTACAATGCCTGCACTTAAAGGAGTGGTTTGGGATATTGGCAGTTTGGAGGGATATGTTGTGTATCTTTATACGTATATGCTTCTAAACTGTTGTATTCTGAGCACCTCTGCAAAAGCAGTGATAATGTGTGAGTGAGGTGAAAGTGTTGAATGATGATGAAAGTATTTTCTTTTTAGGGATTTTCTTTCTTTTTTGGGTCACCCTGCCTCGGTGGGAGACGGCCGACTTGTTGAAAAAAAAAAGAAAAATATATATATATATATATATATATATATATATATATATATATATATATATATATATATATGTCGTGCCGAATATGTAAAACTGGTCAATTAGCAAGAACTCATTTAAAATTAAGTCCTTTCTAAAATTTTCTCTTATACGTTTACAGATATATTTTTTTCATTAATGTTAATGTAAAAAAATTTAATTTTGCACCAAAAGAATCTTAGAAAACTTACCTAACCTTATTATAGCGAGTGCAATTTATTTTAGCCTAACCCAACTAAATATATTTTAGATTTGTTTACAATAATTTAATACTAAACAAACACAGTGAAATATATTTTTTTCGTTAGGTTCAGAATGATTTTGGCGAAATTATTGCATAAACAAATTTTCACATGTCCTATATGGCAAGATGAGCGTTGCTATTTAAGCCAAGATCGCAAGTTCTGCCTATTCGGCACGACATATATATATATATATATATATATATATATATATATATATATATATATATATATATATATATATATATCTCAGCTTAAGGCGTGGTGGACGACAGTCATTGAATATTTATGCTATATGCAGGGACCCGTCCATTATTCTGAAGAACTGTCTGTGTGGTTACAGGTGAGTGTGTGGGTGTGAGTTGTCTTGAGTTACAGATGTCTAAGTGAGCTTAGACTTTTGTTACAGGTGTGTAGGTAAGTAGTGTTTAGTTACAAATGTATGGATATGAATTGTCTTTAGTTACAGGAGTATGGTTGAGAGTAGCACCTTGTTGCAGGTCTCTGGGCTTGTTCAGGTCCGCATGAAGATGTGCTGGAACCTGGTTTTATGACGGTACATGTGTTCTTGACGTCACTGACACATCACAGTGTGTGGTTATAAAAATAATAAGCAGTAGTTAGAGCAGTAACATTGTCCTGGGGCGCAGCTATTTGAAACGGAACATTGTTGGGGGACAGGTGTTTGGGCAGGAGCATTGCCTAAGGGACAGGTGTTTGGGCAGGAGCATTGCCTAAGGGACAGGTGTTTGGTCTTCGTCATCTTCTTCACTTATCCGTTGCATCACACATTTTCCAGCGTAACAGGCCGGTTAATCGAAGGAGAAAAATCATCAGGTGCCTTGTCAGGTTTCTGGGGAACTGAGTGAGGAGGAAGAAATGGGAGGAGAGAGGAATAGGGTAGGGAACTGGAGGAGAGAGAAGGGAAAATGGAGATGAAGATGAAAATTTAGTCTAAGATGAGCCAGGGGGCGTAAGAAAGATATTTTCCTTATAAATATGTGTTAATAAGTGGTGTTATGTATTGGAGAAAGAAAAGCAAACTACACACGGATTGGAAAGTGGATATGATAGAGCCCAAGAGGCAAGGAACTATGTCAGTACAAAGACTGTTAAGTGGCAGGACCATGAGTTGAGGATCTATCCCTTTTTTTACTCTCCTATTTGGGGGCATAGATCATTGAGCGCGCGTGCACACGCTCACACAGACTCTCTCTCTCTCTCTCTCTCTCTCTCTCTCTCTCTCTCTCTCTCTCTCTCTCTCTCTCACTCTCTTTTCCTTTTATTTACAAATAAGTGAGCACAATCGTCCCTCCTTCCCCTCCCCACCTTCCTTTCCCTCTTTCTTCCTTCTCTCTTCGTCTTCCCCGTCCCCTCTTTACCCGTCGATCTATTCCCTATTCCTTATCCACCCTGCTTCCTCCTTTGTCCCCATTCCATTTTCTTCGTTTCCTTCTTCCTCCAACTCCTTCTCCCATGCTCCCTTCTTCCTTCCTTCCTCTTCCTTCCTTCCTCTTCCTTCCTCCCTCTTCCTTCCTTCCTTCCTTCCTCCTTCCTTCCTTCCTTCCTTCCTTCCTTCCTTCCTTCTTCCTTCCTTCCTTCCTTCCTCCTTCCTTCCTTCCTTCCTTCCTTCCTTCCTTCCTTCCTTCCTTCCTTCCTCTTCCTTCCTTCCTTCTTCCTTCCTTCCTCCATCCCTCCTTCATTCCTTCTCTTCCTCCTCCTTCCTTCCTCCTTCCTTCCTTCCTTCCTTCCTTCCTTCCTTCCTCCTTCCTTCCTTCCTTCCTTCCTCTTCCTTCCTTCCTCTTCCTTCCTTCCTCTTCCTTCCTTCCCTTCTTCCTTCCCCTCTTCCTTCCTCCCCCTCTTCCTTCCTCCACCCTCCTCACCGCCGGGCAATTGCGTGACGGGCCGAGGAACATAAATCTGCATATGCTTAAATTATTGATATGTCAGTAAATCACAGCCTGGGATGTGTGGTCGCGTCCAGGCAGTCTCAGCTGAGCGTGTGTCAAGCCTGGGATTCTAACATAGGCCCAGGGCAGTGTTTTGCAAGGAGCAGCGTGTTAGTTTTGAAGAAAAGACACACATTGCAGAACAAGTCTTTATTGTATTGGTATTACAGCAGACCGACAAGTTGTCTTAAAAAAATTTTTTTTGCAGCTTGTCTTTCGAGAATTCTGTCTCGTCTTGTTGGCATGTCTGTGTCTGCGGTGACCACAGCTTGTTAGGGGACGCAGATAGGAACTAACGTGTTCTGAAGATGGCCATGTGTTAGATGAAAACAAGGCGATGGCAGACGAAGGAAGCACTAACGAACGCAGCGAACAGAAAGAGAGAGTGAGAAAAAGAGATTGGGCTGGCAGAGACCCTGTGTAATAGAGAAAGAGAGAGAGAGAGAGAGAGAGAGAGAGAGAGAGAGAGAGAGAGAGAGAGAGAGAGAGAGAGAGAGAGAGAGAGAGAGAGCGAGAGCGAGAGAGAGAGAGAGAGAGAGAGAGAGAGAGAGAGAGAGAGAGAGAGAGAGAGAGAGAGAGAGAGAGAGAGAGAGAGAGAGAGAGGAAAACAATCTTCTGAACATATCACAATACCTCATTTTTCTGGCGAGCGTGCATGAAGAGACCAAAGAGGTACGCTGAACCATGGCTCGCACCAATGTCACGGCCCCTCGGGATAATGGGCCTTTGATCTCGCCGAGGGCCTCCATAGCTCTTGATGAATCAATTGACAGCGGGGGTACCTGGAGGAGGGGGGGAGTGCCTTGAGATGGGAGGTACCTTGGAAGGGAGGTACGTGGGAAGGAAAGTACCTGGGAAGTGGTGCCCTGCAGAAGGGACACAGGAGCAAGATACTGGAGGAGGGTGTGTGTCGGATAATGGAGGTTCGCACAAGATCGCTTCATTATTTTTCCTCGTGTTCTCGAGTGCAGTTACTACACCTGATGTTACTTTACACAAACATCCCTTTAGTAATTTGTCGAAATTGCCGACTTGCCTTCTTTAGCTTCAAGCGACCCCGTATGCATGACAATTAGATACAACGGAAAATGTAGAGAGATTTTTTTTATTTCATTTTTTCTGGTTCTTGGTCATTCCCGAGACAAGAGGGTGGACGAAGCAGCCAGAAAATAACACCTGCAGTAGGTCGCGCGCCTCCCCTTTCTACTGGCGTCGATGACTTCGGGTTCTTCCGAGAAAGAGAGTGATTGTTTCGCTTCCTGGAAGGACCTCGTGTCCAGTAAAAGACTGTTTGGTTTATTCCGCGCGCCTCACTTTGTTCGTCTTCGTCAAAGGTGTGTTAACCGAGGCTCTACATAACCTGATGCAGCTCCTTATATTAAAGAGCTAGTCTTTAACTGTGTTGTTGCAGTGAAGAAGAAACTTCTGACCTGTTGTTTATGGTTATCAGGAGAAGCTGCTGGTGTTAGTAATAGTTTTAATAACAAGCTTCTAGACTTGTTGATGACTGTAGGTAGTCAGGAGATGGAACTAGATTTCACAGAGCTACTGAAGCAAATTATTTACTGAGGAAACATACCATCTGCTCTTAATGTTTTTCTCGTGAATCAAGAGCCAAGTAGTCCCTTATACAGTATTGCTTATCCTGGAGACCAAACTCCTTACGCCTGTCCTCCCACTATACTCACCGCAGCACCAGCAGAATTATTACTAATGTCTCTATCTCGTAACAGAACAGTCACCGCATCTACGTTTCTTTGTATGCCCTTCCACTGAAGAACAGACAGGTGCAGAATAAGCTGTTATTGTGACACGCCGCTCAGTGTAGAGCTTCAGTTGTTTTCTCTACTTGCTGTTCCAACTTCATTCCTATACATCATTTATATATCCTCTTCCTAATTTTCACTTCCTGCATTGATTCCATGTGGCTGTGCTATCTAAACGGACGGTTTCCATCTCCCCAATTAATGTTTTCCTGTGTCTCAGTCTCATCTGCTCTTTCTCATCTCAACACCATCTTTCTCTTATTCCTCAAGCAAACAAGCGTTTGAGGAATCTCTCATTCCTTATCAATATTTCTTCGTTAAATTCCCTACGATATTCAGTCCATCGTGAAAATAAACACTTAGCGAATGGGGAAAAGGAAGGGAGGGAGTCCTGGGGGAAGAGAGAGAGAGAGAGAGAGAACCTGGGGAGAGGGAAGGAGATAGAACTGGGGGGGGGAGGGAGAAGGTATTACAGTGCTGTATGGAGGAGGTTTAACTCACAGCTTACGAGACGAAGTACAGAGCCCAGAAATAGGGTAGAGAGGAGGAAGTACAAAGTCTAGAGGAAAGGGAGGAAGCTAGCACAGCGCCTGGGAGAGGAGGTAAAGAGCCTCGGGAGGGGTGTAGGTGTTGGGGGAGGGAGAAGACAACACCTCGGATGACATAGGAGAACAAAACTAAGCGGTGGATTATGTTTGAAAATAATGGGAAGCTCATGTGAAAATTTTCTTTTAAATGCATATTTTTTCTACTGTTCTGAGATATTTTGTCTTCATAATTCAGAAGCGTAAGTTACTCATTCTCCTCCCCTTCACCCCTCCCTTCACCATTCCTTTCCAACCTTCCCCTTCCCCTTGCCACATCCCCTCACACATCTCCCTCACCCTTCAACACATTCCATCTCTTTCTACCTTCCCTCATCCATGATAATCCTCATCTCTCCTCACCTCTTTTCCAGTGGATTTTGCAGTGGGTGGGATTATTCTTACTAAAAATGAAACAATAATGTTTAGCTATGTTGCATACTAGAAAACAAAGGAAACAAGGAAAACATGTTTTAAGTAGTGAAAGAAGCATCAGATTGCCTCAGCACCGGCTGTTAAAATGTTACCGTATACCAGACTCATCGACACCACCAGGGACCCAAGGGCAGCCACTTTCATGTTCCAGCGCCTCAACGTGATCATCCAGAGGGGAAACGCATGCTGCATACTGGGCTCGCGTCCAACTTCGGAGGAGTTGAAGGAGATTCATAATCTTTGATATACTGTACCAATGAACTCATGTTTGTGTTTTCTATCAATGTATTCTGTCTATTAATAAAGTACATATATAATATAAATTATAGGGGGTGGTAGGAGAAGAAAATATTCAAACAGCTCCGGGGAGAACGTTGAGTTTTCCCTGAGGTACGTTTATTGTCTTCTCTGAGAATGAGGGTCCCCAGTAAAATTGTAGAGGTGGTACCTCCCTATGTCTATCTATCTATCTATCATATATACATACATATATATATATATATATATATATATATATATATATATATATATATATATATATATATATATATATATATATATATATATATTTATATACATATGTATATATATATTTATATATATATATATATATATATATATATATATATATATATATATATATATATATATATATATATATATATATATATATATATATATATATATATATATATATATATATATATATATATATATATATATATATATAGTAAAATAACACTCTGAAAGAATAGAGAAATTAGCACTTTGTGACTACTCACATTATCAAGAACTATAATGTGAGTAGTCACGAAAGCGCTTGGAATTTCTCATATTCTTTCAGAGTGGTTGTTTTGCATATTCTGAAATCACCTGTTTACTGTGATCTTATTGCATATATATATATTATATATATATATATACATTATATATATATATATATATATATATATATATATATATATATATATATATATATATATATATATATATATATATATATATATATATATAAGCTTGGTGTCTCTTCTAGACGAGACAGTGAATTGAGACGAAAGGTTCTATTTCATAGAGACAATGGATCAGAACGATGTTGGAGGCAACGATCAGTACATTGATGGAGACAACGAATCAGACTGTTGATAGAGAGGATAATGGATCAATATAATCACAAATAATAGCTGATATCATGAGTAATTTCTGAGGTGATACGTGTGTGGAAGGGAAGACTTAACTGCTGAGGGGGATAAGGAACGCTGGAGCGGAGAAGAAAGAAGGAAGGGGAGGAGAAGAAGACTAGAGAGAGGGAGAGAGAGAGAGAGAGAGAGAGAGAGAGACAGACAGACAGACAGACAGACTGAGAGAGACAGAGGGAGAGACAAGAGAGTCAGAGTCATAAGGAGAAAAAAAAAGGTTGTAGAACAATAACAGACAATAGGAAAATATTAAGTAGAGCTGAGATAAAGAAAGAGTAGAGGATAACAGACAGAGAGAGACAATAAGAGGGAATTGAAATAGGAGAGAAGGCCGTCCATGCTTGAGTCCGGTGACATGGTGTTCGGAATTTGACTCTTCTGTTGGTCTAGCTGGTTCTGGTTTGGTCTTCTGGCCTGGTCTACTGATCTGGTCTACTGGTCTAGTCTCGACCACAGACGAATAGTGGGACCAATACATATGGGCTGACAATGTATTCTAATTCAATATCCCCAGCGGCATAGAGCCTCCTAACGGGGTATGAAGAACCTAACCCACCTTCATTTTTCTCCACAACATTTATAAAACAAGCGTTTCATATATATACATACATATATATATATATATATATATATATATATATATATATATATCTTTGTGTGTGTGTGTGTGTGTGTGTGTGTGTGTGTGTGTGTGTGTGTGTGTGTGTGTGTGTGTGTAAAAGTTAAGATGTGTTTACGTTAGGTTATAGTAAATCTTTTCTCGTTTTCTCGACGTGGTTTGATTTTTGGGTTTCTTACGCCCCTCTTACCTGGAAGTCTTCATATTGAAATGTTGCCGCGTTGAATCAATGGATCATTTTTGGTGGTCAGTGTGGGTGGCTCCAGCCTTAATTGTTTCCTTTCAAGATAAATGGGCCCGCGTTGGATGGACACACACACACACACACACACACACATATAAGACGCCTTGCATTTCTCTGTTCTTTTTTGACGTTATAAAGGATCCCTGGTGATTGTGAAAAGGTTTGGTAGCCAAGTTCTCACTGAAGAGCACGTGAACGTTTGTGTGTGTGTGCGTGTGTGTGTGTGTGTGTGTGTGTGTGTGTGTGTGTGTGTGTGTGTGTGTGTGTGTGTGTGTGCGCGTGTGTGTGTGTGTGTGTGTGTGTGTGTGTGTGTGTGTGTGTGTGTGTGTGTGTGTGTGTGTGTGTTTACACTGTTCTTAACACTGTGAAAGAAGAAGACAGAGAAGATGATGCATGAGGAGTGGTGACAATTATCTTGGAGAAGCGAGGAAGAGGAGGGGAATGAGAGAGTGCGGGAGGAGGGGTACAGGGCGGATATGTTTACATCTCAGTACTACTTTCTTCAAGACAGTAGTCTGATTTTAATTCAAGAATGGACGGAAAACCGAGCGCAGCCGTAAGTAAAATCTCGTTGGTCTCATTTCCCAGAGGTAGTAGTCCCATTCCCTTGACACCACCTGCCATCCTGATACCACCTGCAACCATGACACTACCTGCCACCTTAACTACTACCTCCCACCTTGACATCACTTCCTATTTTGGTACCTTTCACCTTGACATCACGTTGCACCTTGACACCACCTCCCACTATGCTACCACCTGCCATTCTAACACCACCTCCCACCATGATATCACCTGCCATCCTGACACCACCTCCCACCATGACATCACCTGCCATCCTGACACCACCTACTAACATGACACCACCTGCCATCCTGACACCACCTGCCATCCTGACACCACCTGCTACCAGGGACTCGGCCAATTTTCCAATACTTGGAAAACTTTAAACAAAAACTCAGTAAACAGGAGATTTTAGCCAGTCACATTTCAAGGTGAAGTCTGTGAAGCGCCTCCATAGGTGAAGGAGGAGAGGAATAATGGGGGAGTGAGGGAGAGTGAGGAAAGAGAGAGAGAGAGAGAGAGAGAGAAAGAGAGAGAGAGAGAGAGAGAGAGAGAGAGAGAGAGAGAGAGAGAGAGAGAGAGAGAGAGAGAGAGAGAGAGAGAGAGAGAGAGAGAGGAAGTGGGGTGAGGATGCTTATGGAGAAGAGAGGGGAGAAGAGAAGAGTGATAAAGAGATGAGACTGGAGGTGAAAGAATGGAGATCTGAGAGAGAGAGAGAGAGAGAGAGAGAGAGAGAGAGAGAGAGAGAGAGAGAGAGAGAGAGAGGTGAAAGGACTGGGGTGAGATGGGAAGAAGGAGAAAGAAGACAGGATTGAGGTGAGATGGAAAAGAGAGAAGAGAGAGGATAGGTGTGTGATAGAGAGAGGGAGGGACAAGAGAAGATAGGATAGAGATGAGGAGAGGGAGAGAAGAGATAGAGGGGAGATGGGGAGGAGAGAAAGGCATTTAAGAAGTCAGTGGTGAGCAGGACAATTAATTTCTGTAAATTCCGAGCTAATGAACAAGCCAGTCTCAGTGAGCTCCTGAACTAGGTTGGTGAGTGCTGGTGTGGTGGTGATGGTGGTGGTGGTGGTGGTGGTGGTGATGGTGGTGGTGATGGTGGTGGTGGTGGTGGTGGTGGTGATGGTGGTGGTGGTGATGGTGGTGGTGGTGGCGGCCGTGGTGGTGTTGGTGGTGGTGGTGGTGGTGGTGGTGGTGGTGGTGGTGGTGGTGGTGGTGGTGGTGGTGGTGGTGGTGGTGGTGGTGGTGGTGGTGGTGGCGGCGGTGGTGGTGGGGGTGGTGGTGTTGGTAGTGTTTACATTGGTGGTAGTCGTTGTGGCGGTGGTGTTTGCATTGGTGGTGGTAGAGATGGTTGTGGTATTAGTTATGGCAGTTGCTGGTCTGAGTGGTTTTATAGCACCCATGGGGTATTACATACTGCTATATACATTCATATCTTATAGACTGGTAATAAAAGTCTCTACAAGCAGTTAGAGTACAGCAGTGAGCCGCAAGCAATGAATAACACAAGCACAGCAATACCTTCAAGTCTTACAAATTTCTACAATGTGCCTTCAAGTCTTAGAGCTATCTATATATTGTAGGTATCTTTAGGCACAATTATGGAAAATATATTTCTGTATCACACCAACAGTTCGCTTCATAAGTCCCTGGAATTCCTTGGCTTTCACGAGTTCAGAACTGACAAGCGTTACGCGTCTGATCCCAAAAAAAAAAAAATAGTTCCTGCAACTTTTGATACTTGAGTCCACTTACAAGTAAATGACAGTTTTTATTAAAACTTGAGAAGACAATCGGTACTATAATAGTAGCCAAGACTAGGTAAACCTTACTAAAGACCATATACACAATATCATATTCATTACCGTGATCTACCTCCTCAAATACGTTAGTGAAAAAAGTTAATAAATTAGGGGTCATGGGAAGGGAAAGGGGGTTATGGGAGAGACAGGATGTTTTGGTTTGATTATGCGATCAAGAGCAATCGCCAGCATCAAGGTTTAACTAATGATAACGTTCAGTAAGACACATTATGAAATTTATGGCATTTTATTGAGAAAACGTACATGTTCTAGGGATTTCATTAATTCTCTGTTCTTTATCAATGGAGAACTGAAAATGGTCCTGGTGAACGAGACATTTTTTTCAGTAAAAAAACATAAACTGCAGACTGTTTTATTTACATTCTCGATGATATATTCTATGAATAATATAAATGTGCTTGGAGAAATTTAATCTGCATTCAACCATAAGAAGGACGCTTAAAGGAGCGCAACATTTTGTTACAACAACAAGTTACTTAACAAGAACCAGGAAGAATGTTAGATTTCTTTTTTTTTGGGGGGCAATTACTACATTTACAAAGAGAAGTAACCAATGTAGAGCTTAGAGAGATGATGAAATGTCACGTACATTACGGTAGGTGTACGTGTTTGTTAAAACGGCTTCACGTCCAATATGGCTGACAATATGCGCGTCAGTAACTCGTGATATCACATGGAAGAGGGTAATTACTCTCTTCTTTTCACATTAGTAAAAATCTCTCATTATTCTTCTCCTCTCGCTTCGCCATCAATCCCATCCACTTTCTTCTTTCCAATGCTTCTCCTCTGCCATGCTCTAATCTCTCTATATTTACATTACTGCTCTCCACAGTAATGTGAATATTGATGTGGGTGGTCTTCTGCTAGCCCCCGCCCACCCTTCATTCCCTGTCAGTATGGGTACCGCCCACACCACACCCTATGCTACCCGCCCACTCCTTCCCACACTCCCTCCGTGCAACCCTTTCTCCTTCCCTCCCTCCCTCTCTTCGTCTATTCATCCCTCCACTTTTGGCTAGGAAGTATTAGAAGAAAATTTCAATCACAAGGAAATACTATAACGAAATTTAACGAAATCCGTAACGTTAAGATATGCTGGTGCAGTGCACTAATATTTTATAAGACACACACACACACACACACACACACACACACACACACACACACATATATGTATATATATATATATATATATATATATATATATATATATATATATATATATATATATATATATATATATATATGTATATATATATATATGTATATATATATATATATATATATATATATATATATATATATATATATACATATATATATATATATACATATATATATATATATATATATATATATATATATATATATATATATATATATATATAGAGAGAGAGAGAGAGAGAGAGAGAGAGAGAGAGAGAGAGAGAGAGAGAGAGAGAGAGAGAGAGAGAGAGAGAGAGAGAGAGAGAGAGAAAGACTGAGAGAGAGACAGAGAGAAGGATATATATATAGTATGAATTACTATCACCATCATCTGGCAACATCAGTAAAAATAAGACACATTTCCTTATCAGATTGTACCAAGCATATATGAACTCACTATTCCCATAGAAATTAAGCGTATTTTGTAAGTGAACGTATCTGAGGAGAAATAAACCTCTAAGAATAACTCGGCAGTATTATTCAGTAATACAGTGGTGTAGATATTTAGGATTCTAATCTAGA
>NC_091327.1:12827037-12829537 GCF_038502225.1 Cherax quadricarinatus
AGGTTCCACGAAACGACGAGAAATTATTTTAAATTAAAAAAGATCGATCATAAAAAAAAAATAGAGAGCAAGTATTGTTAGGTAAAGATACAGAGAAATAATGTTGAAAATAAGTGAACGTGGACACACTACTTAAAGTGGGTTACGAGGTTACGACAGAGAAAAGAGAAGCGACCAGGCACGCCAAGAACATATATAAAAGAGTAAGAAGTGGATAGATACCCTGAGAACTGGACAACGTCAAAGGTCACATAGACGCCACAACTGTTACACCGTCACATCAGTAGAAATTCAAGGTGTTCTCCGTGGATTCAAGAATAACACGTGATATACAAAGAAATAAGGAAAGCTAACGGAGTGTGCACAACAACAACATAACAATGGAAAAGCAAAAATAAAAAATCTACGCGGGAGAGTGGACGCTTCAAAATAAGAGAACATCACCGACGTATCTCTTAGCAAATACAACGTCATTCAGGAAGGTTAGGTAAAATTCCTTCAGGATCTAATTTACGATATATTTCAGACATGCCATATAATGTGCAGAATCTTCCAGGAGCACAATTTCGATTAAACATGTAAACCATCAAAAAAAGTTCGAAAGTTCGCAATAGACTAGTTTAGGGAGCTACAATGACTGACCTGCTAAGAGAGACTAAAAAAAAATATTTGGCGTCCTTAGAGAATTAAAGAAATGTGAAGACAACGAAGTTTCTGTAACCTATTATCGTAAGTAGCTTTATAATTATTATTATTATTACCATTTCACAAAGAGGTAATGAAAGATAAATGATAATTTTATTATTATTATTAAAGATTCGCCGGTATTCTTCCGGCCCGGGCCTTTTCCATGTGGTGGCCCGGCCTTGGCTCCTTATCCAGGGAGTGTCTGAGACTTAAGTCTCCTATAGGAGGAGGCACAAGTACCCCCTCATCTTTGGGACCAACTGTCCCCAGGCCTAGCCACATTCCCCACCCTCACGGGGCTCGTAGGGAGAAGCTAGGCCTCTCTGGTCTGCCATCCCCGCCCCGAGGGGGTTATTGGGAATGACAGTCTTGTGAGCTGTAAGCTCGGGCTCAGGCACCTACCCTACCCTAGAAGGCCTGGGCATGGTGTCGATGATATAAATGATAAATATATTTTAACTGGTTAGGTATATAAAATTTTCTTAAAATATGAGATTGATCTAGGTATAAAAATGTTAGTAAAATATTTAATAAAATTTGAGAATTAATTGAAAATGTGCAGTCAAATCAAAATATGTAAAGACAATAAGAGAAAATAAATGGAATAATGCGCAATTAACATAGATCCTTGTTAACAAGCATAAAAACGATATTGCATAAAAAACGGATATGAAAATAGGATTAAATTTTTAATAACTGTAGACCCTCCCCAACCCCGAGTCTTCGAAATAATTTTTGGGCATAAAAGAAGGCAGTGCTTAAAAGAAGAAGGAAAAAAACAGGGGAATCTGCGCTGGTGAAAATGGGATTGAGGTGGGCAGATAGTGAGCAGGAGAGAGAAGTGGTGGCAGAACTCATCATGGTAAGAGAACCTCTTGTTCTGTTCAAGGCAATGCCAGCCCGCAACCCTACTTATCAAATTGAAATTTTTGGCGAGTGTGAGGAGGAAAGGCGGGGGAAGAGGAGGAAGGGGGTGTAGGGAATGGATAAGATGGGGAGAGATGAAAAGGGTAAGAGGAGGGGAAGGATTGAGTGGATAGATAGGGAAGAAGAGGGTGGGGATCTGTTCACAACGAAGAAGAGTTTAAAAACGAGAGGTGGGAGGGAGGACGAGGGAGATAGAGAAGATAGTGATGGTGAAGATTTAGTGGTGATGGTGAGGAATTTTGCGTCAAATTGTGACCATCTGAGTCTTGTGTACTCACCTAGGTGTACTCAGCTAGTTGAGGTTGCAGGGGTCGAGTCCAAGCTCCTGGCCCCGCCTCTTCACTGTCTGATTGAGTAAATGTGTGTGTGTGTGTGTGTGTCGAGACTCAGCTCCTGGCCCCACATCATCACTGAGTGCTACTAGGTCCTCTCTCTCCCTGCTCCATGAGCTTTGTCATACCTCATCTTAAAGCTCTGTATGGTTTCTGCTTCCACTACATCACTTGCTAGGCTATTCCACTTCCTGACTACTCCATGACTGAAGAAATACTTCCTAACATCCCTTTGACTCATCTGGGTCTTCAACTTCCAATTGTGACCCCTTGTTTCTGTGTCTCCTCTCTGGAACATCCTGTCTCTGTCCACCTTCTTTATTCCACGCAGTATTTTGTATGTCATTATCGTGTCTTCCCTAACCCTCCTGTCCTCCAATGTCGTCAGATCGATTTCTCTTAACCTTTCTTCATAGGACATTCCCTTTAGCTCTGGAACTAACCTTCTTGCAAACCTTTGCACTCTCTCTAATTTCTTGACGTGCTTGATCAAGTGTGGGTTCCAAACAGGTGCTGCATACTCCAGTATGGGCCTTACGTACACACACACACAC
>NC_091327.1:12832037-12859537 GCF_038502225.1 Cherax quadricarinatus
AGTATGAACATGTCAGTCATACTGTGAGAGGTGGTACAGTATAAACATGTCAGTGATACTGTGAGAGGTAGTTTAGTATGATCATGTCAGTGATACTGTGAGAGGTAGTTTAGTATGAACATGTCAGTGATACTGTGAGAGGTGGTACAGTATAAACATGTCAGTGATACTGTGAGAGGTAGTTTAGTATGAACATGTCAGTGATACTGTGAGAGGTGGTACAGTATGAACATGTCAGTGATACTGTGAGAGGTGGTACAGTATGAACATGTCAGTGATACTGTGAGAGGTGGTACAGTATGAACATGTCAGTGATACTGTGAGAGGTGGTACAGTATGAACATGTCAGTGATACTGTGAGAGGTGGTACAGTATGAACATGTCAGTCATACTGTGAGAGGTGGTACAGTATGAACATGTCAGTGATACTGTGAGAGGTGGTACAGTATGAACATATCAGTCATACTGTGAGAGGTGGTACAGTATGAACATGTCAGTCATACTGTGAGAGGTGGTACAGTATAAACATGTCAGTGATACTGTGAGAGGTGGTACAGTATGAACATGTCAGTGATACTGTGAGAGGTGGTACAGTATGAACATGTCAGTCATACTGTGAGAGGTGGTACAGTATAAACATGTCAGTGATACTGTGAGAGGTGGTACAGTATGAACATGTCAGTGATACTGTGAGAGGTGGTACAGTATGAACATGTCAGTGATACTGTGAGAGGTGGTACAGTATGAACATGTCAGTCATACTGTGAGAGGTGGTACAGTATGAACATGTCAGTGATACTGTGAGAGGTGGTACAGTATGAACATGTCAGTGATACTGTGAGAGGTGGTACAGTATGAACATGTCAGTCATACTGCGAGAGGTGGTACAGTATAAACATGTCAGTGATACTGTGAGAGGTGGTACAGTATGAACATGTCAGTGATACTGTGAGAGGTGGTACAGTATGAACATGTCAGTCATACTGTGAGAGGTGGTACAGTATGAACATGTCAGTGATACTGTGAGAGGTGGTACAGTATGAACATGTCAGTGATACTGTGAGAGGTGGTACAGTATGAACATATCAGTCATACTGTTAGAGGTGGTACAGTATGAACATGTCAGTGATACTGTGAGAGGTGGTACAGTATGAACATGTCAGTGATACTGTGAGAGGTGGTACAGTAAGAACATATCAGTCATACTGTGAGAGGTGGTACAGTATGAACATGTCAGTGGTACTGTGAGAGGTGGTACAGTATAAACATGTCAGTCATACTGTGAGAGGTCGTACAGTATGAACATATCAGTCATACTGTGAGAGGTGGTACAGTATAAACATGTCAGTCATACTGTGAGAGGTGGTACAGTATGAACATGTCAGTCATACTGTGAGAGGTGGTACAATATAAATATGTCAGTCATACTGTGAGAGGTGGTACAGTATGAACATGTCAGTCATACTGTGAGAGGTGGTACAGTATGAACATGTCAGTCATACTGTGAGAGGTGGTACAGTATGAACATGTCAGCCATACTGTGAGAGGTCGTAAAGAGTGAACTTGTCAGTCATACTGTGAGAGGTCGTACAGTATGAACATGTCAGTCATACTGTGAGAGGTGGTACAGTATGAACATGACAGTCATACTGTGAGAGGTGGTACACTATGAACATGTCAGTCATACTGTGAGAGGTGGTACAGTATGAACATGTCAGTCATACTGTGAGAGGTGGTATAGTATAAACATGTCAGCCATACTGTGAGAGGTCGTAAAGAGTGAACATGTCAGTCATACTGTGAGAGGTGGTACAGTATGAACATGTCAGTCATACTGTGAGGGGTGGTATAGTATAAACATGTCAGTCATACTGTGAGAGGTGGTACAGTATGAACATGTCAGTCATACTGTGAGAGGTGGTACAGTGTGAACATGTCAGTCATACTGTGAGAGGTGGTACAGTATAAACATGTCAGTCATACTGTGAGAGGTGGTACAGTATGAACATGTCAGTCATACTGTGAGAGGTGGTACAGTATGAACATGTCAGTCATACTGTGAGAGGTCGTACAGAGTGAACATGTTAGTCATACTGTGAGAGGTAGTACAATATGAACATGTCAGTCATACTGTGAGAGGTGGTACAGTATGAACATGTCAGTCATACTGTGAGAGGTCGTACAGAGTGAACATGTCAGTCATACTGTGAGAGGTGGTACAGTATGAACATGTCAGTCATACCGTGAGAGGTGGTACAGTATGAACATGTCAGTCATACTGTGGGAGGTGGTTTAGAGTGCACCTGTAGCTCATCCTGTAAATGCAAGTTCAAAAATAAAAAACTTTTTTATACCTAAATGGATAAATAGTTAAATACTTTGCCGTTATAGAACTGAGAAATACGATGATACATTCCTCACATTGTTTGTTATACCGCATATCTGTTTGATGAAAACTGTAGACACACGCTGGACCTCCGACGTCTTATCACTTATACAGCAACGATTTCTGTCTGTCATTTAGTCCCGTCTATCTAATGCCAACTTTTTTTTATTCTTTTGGGTTAAATGGTACACACACACATTTTATATATATATATATATATATATATATATATATATATATATATATATATATATATATATATATATATATATATATGTATATATATATATATATATATATATATATAAATATATATATATATATATATATATATATATATATATATATATATATATATATATATATATATATATATATATATATATATATATATATGTATATATATATATATATAAATATATATATATATATATATATATATATATATATATATATATATATATATATATATATATATATATATATATATATATATATATATATATATATGTCGTGCCGAATAGGCAGAACTTGCGATCTTGGCTTAAATAGCAACGTTCATCTTGCCATATAGGACAAGTGAAAATTTGTGTATGCAATAATTTCGCCAAAATCATTCTGAACCTAACGAAAAAAATATATTTCACTGTGTTTGTTTAGCATTAAATTATTGTAAACAAATCTAAAATATATTTAGTTGGGTTAGGCTAAAATAAATTGCGCTTGTTATAATAAGGTTAGGTAAGTTTTCTAAGATTCTTCTGGTATAAAATTAAAAATTTTTACATTAATGTTAATGAAAAAAATATATCTTTGAACGTATAAGAGAAAATTTTAGAAAGGACTTAATTTTAAATGAGTTCTTGCTAACTGACCAGTTTTACATATTCGGCACGACATATATTCTCTATTCTTTCGGAGTGGTTGTTTTGCATATTCTGAAATCACCTGTTTACTGTGATCATATATATATATATATATATATATATATATATATATATATATATATATATATATATATATATATATATATATATATATATATATATATATATATATATATATATATATATATATATATCGCAGTGACAAACGAACACATATGATGTTTCTTAACTATTTATTTTCGTTTGAGTTAAGCAGTCCCAAAGCAAATGTTAATTAAAATAACTTCGTTTGTACTCCATAAAAAGTACATGTATTTATAGCCTGCAGACAATCGCTGCGCACTAATCACACGGATATTGTACATACATTAATGAGGAGTCGCATACTGAAAATAATTATCGTAAAGTTACCACAGTGAACAAGTATGTATCACAGCTATCGTGAGGACGTGTCTTTTGCTGCCATCTAGAAGTTATCGTAAGGTCTCTTTACTATCAGCAGACACCTATTAGAGTAAGATAACTTGCCACAGTAGAATATGGTCAGTGAACGACGGTGTAAATCGACAGGTGGTGATCAACATATTATGCTGCAGAGAAGCCTTGATTAAAATGTTTCGTCCGGGATTGGACTTAGCTACGAATACAGAAAGACACAGATACGCTACCATATAAATTAAGCGAGCATCCTGAGACCAGACTCGGGAGAGGTCAAAGGAGAGTTAGCAAGTGAGGTCAGTGGGTTGAACAAATAAGCGAGGTCACGGGGGGTGAGGAACAGATAAGGTGTCGATGTGAGTACTCTGCGTAACATTTTATTACATAGTGAACATCATGAGTGATGGGTTATGCCAACAAGTAGAGTCTCTTGTTTTGCTCAGTGGTATAACTTAAGGGAATTGTGGCTGCTACCAGAATCTTGAACTTGGGTCTGTCCTCCTCCCAGTGTAACTGTAATGCTACTTCTAAGATCATAATGTGGCAGTGCAGACTGCGGCGATTGACGCACGAGTTGTTGACACCGTTCATCCTGTTTTCTTATTAGTGTTGATGCGAGCAAGTCTGAAAGTTACGTCCTGTCTTACTGATGCACCATAAAACTTGCTACATCCCCCAAAACGGATTGCCATAAATAAGTGCAAGACAGAAATAAAAAAGAAGGGACAACACAGAGTCTCGAACAATACACAAATAACCCGCACATAGGAGAGAGGAGCTTGTGACGACGTTTCGGTCTGAATTGGACCATTTACAATTCACACTAACATACGAAGGTAAGGGAGCCACTATACACTCGACGTAGGTTCCCTGTACGCCTATCATACGATGAATGTTATGGCCAAAGCACTTAATAAGCAGCCGACATCCATCCTTCATTCACCCTCCGCATACCTGCCCCACATCCCTCGACGCTCACCCAGCGTCATACACTCATACCAGTGTATCCATGGTTGTACATCATCGAACTCTGTGGTCGTACATCCGTGGCAGCGCCGTGGTCGTAGACAAGAGAGTAGTATTGTAGCTGTGAGATGATGGTGGCAGCCACCACCACCACCATCTGGGCCCCGAGCTCCGTCAGTAACAGTCGAGAGAGGAGGGGGAAGTTTGCATAAAAGTTGGGCTCGCATTAGTCTAATTAAACCCCTAAATCAAAACTGGTCGGGCGTTTAGCCTTGAAGAAAGAGAGAAAATGTGTTAGGGAAATGAATTTAGAAATGATTTTTTTTTATCTTTTTCTATCCCCTCCCCTCTGCCCACTTGTTTATTATTATTATTTATTTTTATTTCGTTTTAGGTGTTATTTAGTATATATTACATAGTTAGATTGTGTATTATAGATTAGATTTTAGGAGACCAGTGGAGAAAGTATAAATTATGAGGGGAAAAAATAAGATACCTAAGAAAAAGATAGTTTTTAAAAAACTTTGAGATAATTCACTCGTTTAGAGTTCACTTGTATGCGTTTATGTATTCTTTTGTCTTTGTCTTTGTCTCTCTCGCTATCCACATCTCTCAGCTGTGAGAGATACAATATGTCTTATGAAAACAAGAAATTAACCAAATAAGGTATTTTAATTAAATCTGGGGCTTTCCTCGCGTAAGGACAAATGTGTTATAAAATGAGTTTAGCAAGTTATATTTTAATTGTAGTAATGAATCTCTCTCACTCTCTCTCTCTCTCTCTCTCTCTCTCTCTCTCTCTCTCTCTCTCTCTCTCTCTCTCTCTCTCCTCTCCTCTCCTTGATACGCAAATATACAATCTTACACACACACACGGGTCTAGGAGCTATGACTCGGCCCCTGCAACCACAATTAGGTGAGCACACACACACACACACACACACACACACACACACACACACACACACACACACACAAAACCCAAGAAAGGTATGATGAAAAACCGCCAAAATTATATATTTCCCAAGAGGGAGTTAGAAATTTCAGGATATAAAAGCAATTATTACAATGGCTTCTTTACGGTCGATGGTTTGAGCAGTGTTAAGAGAAGAGGGGCTGGGGTAAATCTCAGAGAAGATCCGATAAAGAGGAGTGGAGAGGTTTAGGGTCTGATAAAGTCGGGCCTCCTGTTCTAAACGCGAACCTAACTTATCCACCCGAGGAAAAACTTGACAGAATAGATGTCGCGTTTATGAATCGTATATTTCAGGACGTACTTGGAGTTTTAGGGGCAAAATCTGTGTATTTCAACCATCTCTTCGCGTTTTTTAAATTGACATCAATGGAGAGTAGAAGATAATTGGTTTGTGAATTTATTGTGACAGTTTTTTTTCAGGTATGGCGTTGCCAACAAGGGGTAAAACGACATATACAGCAAAAGAAGACCTTGACGAGCACCACGTTTCTCCTACATGAGGTTTTATCATGAGTGACAAATCTTATAGTAGGTGAAATGTGCTGAAAACAAACGTTTCCTTTTGCTGTGTCTTTCTCCAATTCTGTGTTTCTTTTATTGTGTCTGTTTATAGTATAACTTTCTCGTTGAGAGGTAGCCCAAAGATAAGCTTCTTACAGGTAGTGACCCATCCAGTTGTTGATCACATCCAACGATGGTTAATTTGACTAATCTTTGCGGTAAACACATCCTGTTTATTCTGAAAGTGTGTGTGTGTATGTGTGTCTGTGTACTCACCTATTTGTGGATGCAGGAGTCGAATCATAGCTCCTGGCCCCGACGTGTGAGTGTGTGTGTACTCAACTATTTGTGGATGCAGGAGTCGAGTCATAGCTCCTGGCCCCGACGTGTGTGTGTGTGTGTGTGATAAGTTGGTGAGCTCTGTTTCTTTGTATAAATTAAAATGCTTTTTAATTTTAAAATATGTTTGTCTTCTTGACTTCAGCCTGTTGGCAGTGCTCCTGAAGTTATATTTTTTACCATATCCTACTCTGAAAACTCTCTAATTTGTAAATCTTCACATGTATCCACTTTCCTAGTGTCCTCGGCACTCTTTAGTAATTCTTCTATAAGTTTTATCTTCATAAACGTAATTCTTATCAACCTGTTCTTATCTCGTTTATATTTTCGATCTGGTTTAAATCATGGGCTCTTGAATGCTAAGATTCCTTATTCCTTTCGTCATTTTATTTATGTGTCGTTCTTCGTCTTGGATTTTTTTCTGTTATTGATGTTTTTCCTTAGAAATGTTTGCAGTCTGCTTCTTGATCACCTATTGTTCTTTCTTTGTCTTTTCTTTAATGTTTAGAGCATAATTAGCTATATACTCTTCTAGCACTTTTATCTCTTTTTCAGAGTTTATATTGACATTTTCTGAGGTATTCTGACCTAGCTGTACCTCTTACTCTACTCGCCTTGTTATACCAGCATAAATACCTTCAATGTTATACCAGCATAAGTATCTTCATTGTTATACCACCATAAGTACCTTCAATGTTATACCAGCATGAGTACATTCAGTGTTATACCAGCATAAGTATCTTCATTGTTATACCACCATAAATACCTTCAATGTTACACCACCATAAATACCTTCAATGTTATACCACTATAAGCACCATCAGTGTTATACCAGCATAAGTACCTTCAGTATTATACCAGCATAAGTACCTTCAGTGTTATACCAGCTTAAGTAACTTCAGTATTATACCAGCATAAGTAACTTCAGTATTATACCAGCATATGAACCTTCAGTATTATACCAGCATAAGTACCTTCAGTGTTATACCAGCATAAGTAACTTCAGTATTATACCAGCATAAGTAACCTCAATGTTATACGACCATAAATACCTTCAATGTTATACCACCATAAATACCTTCAATGTTATACCGCCATAAGTACTTTCAATGTTATACCAGCCTAAGCACCTTCAGTATTATACCAGTATAAGTACCTTCAGTATTATACCAGCATAAGTACCATCAGTGTTATACCAGCATAAGAACCTTCAGTATTACACCAGCATAAGTACATTCGGTATTATACCAGCATAAGTACCTTCGGTATTATTCCAGCATAAGTACTTTCGGAATTATACCAGCATAAGTACCTTCAGTATTACACCAGCATAAGTACCTTCGGTATTATACCAGCATAAGTAACTTCAGTATTACACCAGCATAAGTACCTTCGGTATTATACCAGCATAAGTACCTTCGGTGTTATACCAGCATAAGTACCTTCGGTATTATACCAGCATAAGTACCTTCAATGTTATGCCATCATAAGTACCTTCAGTATTATACCAGCATAAGTACCTTCGATATTATACCAGCATTAGTACCTTCAGTGTTATACCAGCATAAGCACCTTCAATGTTATACCAGCATAAGTACCTTCAGTATTATACCAGCATAAGTACCTTCAGTGTTATACCAGCATAAACACCTTCAATGTTATACCAGCATAAGTACCTTCAGTGTTATACCAGCATAAGTACCTTCAGTGTTATACCAGCATATGTACCTTCAGTATTATACCAGCATAAGTACCCTCAATGTTATACCACCCTAAGTACCTGCAATGTTATACCAGCATAAACACCATCAGTGTTATACCAGCATAAGTACCTTCAGTATTATACCAGCATAAATACCTTCAATGATATACCACCATAAGTACTTTCAATGTTATACCAGCATAAGCACCATCAGTTTTATACCAGCATAAGTACCTTAAGTGTTATACCAGCATAGGTACCTTCAGTATTATACCAGCCTAAGCACCTTCAATATTATACCAGCATAAGTACTTTCAGTATTATACCAGCATAAGTACCTTCGGTATTATACCAGCATAAGTACCTTCAGTGTTATACCAGCATAAGCACCTTCAATGTTATACCGGCATAAGTATCTTCAGTATTATACCAGCATAAGTACCTTCAGTGTTATACCAGCATAAGTACCTTCAGTATTATACCAGCATAAGTACCTTCAGTATTATACCAGCATAAGTACCTTCAGTATTATACAAGCATAAGTACCTTCAGTGTTATACCAGCATAAGCACCTTCAATGTTATACCAGCATAAGTACCTTCAGTGTTATACCAGCATAAGCACCTTCAGTATTATACCAGCGTAAGTACCCTCAATGTTATACCACCCTAAGTACCTTGAATGTTATACCACCTTAAATACTTTCAATGTTATACCACCATAAATACCTTCAATGTTATACCACCATAAGTACTTTCAATGTTATACCAGCATAAGCACCATCAGTGTTATACCAACATAAGTACCTTCAGTGTTATACCAGCATAAGTGCCTTCAGTATTATACCAGCATAAGTACCATCAGTGTTATACCAGCATAAGCACTTCCAGTATTATACCAGCATAAGTACCATCAGTGTTATACCAGCATAAGAACCTTCAGTATTACACCAGCATAAGTACCTTCAGTATTATACCAGCGTAAGTACCTTCAGTATTATACCAGCATAAGTACCTTCAGTGTTATACTAGCATAAGTACCTTCAATGTTATACCAGCATAAGTACCTTCAGTATTATACCAGCATAAGTACCTTCAGTATTATACCAGCATAAGTACCTTCAGTATTATACCAGCATAAGTACCTTCAGTATTATACCAGCATAAGTACCTTCAGTGCTATACCTGCATAAGCACCTTCATTGTTATACCAGAATAAGTACCTTCAGTATTATACAAGCATTAGTACCTTCAGTGTTATACTAGCATAAGTGCCTTCAATGTTATACCAGCATAAGTACCTTCAGTATTATACCAGCTTAAATACCTTCAGTATTATACCAGCATAAGTACCTTCAGTGTTATACTAGCATAAGTACCTTCAGTATTATACCAGCATAAGTACCTTCAGTATTATACCAGCATAAGTACCTTCAGTGTTATACTAGCATAAGTGCCTTCAATGTTATACCAGCATAAGTACCTTCAGTATTATACCAGCTTAAATACCTTCAGTATTATACCAGCATAAGTATCTTCAGTATCATACCAGCTTAAATACCTTCAGTATTATACCAGCATAAGTACCTTCAGTGTTATACAAGCATAAGTACCTTCAGTATTATACCAGCATAAGTACCTTCAGTATTATACCAGCATAAGTACCTTCAGTGTTATACAAGCATAAGTACCTTCAGTATTATACCAGCTTAAATACCTTCAGTATTATACCAGCATAAGTACCTTCAGTGTTATACAAGCATAAGTACCTTCAGTATTATACCAGCATAAGTACCTTCAGTATTATACCAGCATAAGTACCTTCAGTGTTATACTAGCATAAGTGCCTTCAATGTTATACCAGCATAAGTACCTTCAGTATTATACCAGCTTAAATACCTTCAGTATTATACCAGCATAAGTATCTTCAGTATCATACCAGCATAAGCACCTTCAATGTTATACCAGCATAAGTACCTTCAGTATTATACCAGCATAAGTACCTTCAGTATTATACCAGCATAAGTACCTTTAGTGTTATACCAGCGTAAGTACCTTCAGTATTATACCAGCATAAGTACCTTCAGCATTATACCAGCATAAGTACCTTCAGTATCATACCAGCCTAAGCACCTTAAATGTTATACCAGCATAAGTACCTTCAGTATCTTACCAGCATAAGTACCTTCAGTGTTAAACCAGCATAAGTACCTTCAGTATTATACCAGCATAAGTACCTTCAGTATTATACCAGCATAAGTACCTTCAATATTATACCAGCATAAGTACCTTCAGTGCTATACCAGCATAAGCACCTTCAATGTTATACCAGCATAAGTACCTTCAGTATTATACCAGCATAATTACCTTCGGTGTTATACCAGCATAAGTAACTTCAGTATTATACCAGCATAAGTACCTTCAGTGTTATAACAGCATAAGTACCTTCAGTATTATACTAGCATAAGTACCTTCAGTATTATACAAGCATAAGTACCTTCAGTATTATACCAGCATAAGTACCTTCAGTGTTATACGAGCATAAGTACCTTCAGTATTATACCAGCATAAGTACCTTCAGTATTATACCAGCATAAGTACCTTCAGTACTATACCAGCATAAGCACCTTCAATGTTATACCAACATAAGTACCTTCAGTATAATAGCATAAGTACCTTCAGCGTTATACCAGCATAAGTACCTTCAGTATTATACCAGCATAAGTACCTTCAGTATTATACCAGCATAAGTACCTTCAGTATTATACCAGCAAAAGTACCTTCAGTGTTATACCAGCATAAGTACCTTTAGTATTATACCAGCAAATTTCTTCAGTATCTTACCAGCATAAGTACCTTCAATGTTATACCACCATAAGAACCTTCAGTGTTACTTAATAATTTTCCACGCCCTTTTTCTACTTTTTGTCATCCTTGTTTTTTACCAGTTCCTGATCTCTATTACATCAACATTTTCAGTGTGTTTTGCATTCGTGATATTAAAGCTTTTGTTACGGTGGTTATGGTTCAGTTTGTTAAATAAATTTTTCAAAATTTAGCTTTCCCTTCAGTTATTCCTGTCTTGACAGATTTTATTCAAATTTCTTTTAAGTCTTTGAAACCAGGCACTAACTTTCTTATTCTCTTGGTGTTAATGCTTAGCGGTGTTCCAATTTAATGCTCTCCATTATTTTGTAAACAAAGAGGTACTAAGTTTTTTTGAGTAATTCTTCTTAAAATATTAAATATTAAATATCAAATTGTGAATTTCTCATTCTTT
Source organism: Cherax quadricarinatus (assembly GCF_038502225.1). Taxonomy (NCBI): domain Eukaryota; kingdom Metazoa; phylum Arthropoda; class Malacostraca; order Decapoda; family Parastacidae; genus Cherax; species Cherax quadricarinatus. Next base: position 12,843,512 of record NC_091327.1, read on the forward strand.
CAGAAAGTTTAGAAAGCCAAAATTTAACCTTGCAAATACCATAAAATAAATTAATATTTAAAAAATTAATCACAAATATTTTTAAAATTAATCACAACATATGTTGTTCAGTGCCACGGCACCCAAAAAAAAAAAAACAATCTTTATTTTATATCTCACTATTTTCGTAATTAAAGAAAATTTTGCTCGTATGAGGTTACATAATTTTTAGCTGGAAAATAAAATTTACGTTTAGTTTCACCAGGATTAAATTGAAATATTGATTTGTTTTTACCGATAAGAATTTTTCCACATTTTTTTGTAAACCTTTCGAAGATTTCATGTTTTGTATTTAATTTAAATTATGTTTTTTTATGAAATCCTAAAATCATTATGGAATTAGAAGCAATTTTATTTATGCAATGAGAATTAATTATGAAATATTCTCGTGTAAGGGATAGCGCCTAAATGTATGCTATTGTAAGATCATATCTCCAAAGTTTCTTACTCTGGATATTATCCATAAATTCTCATACGGTTGTGAAATCAGAAATATAAACATCATTATGAACCTACGTTCTGTATTGACTCATAAGTTACTGAGCTCCAGTGAATTAACCCTCTATAAAATTATAGGTTACATAGTTACAGTAGATGATAATCCATGTATAGTTATGGGTCAACCACTGAGCTGTGCTTTTGTGTCTCGCTGATCCCAGAACGTGTGATATAACGGGGTCGAATTCTTTTTGCAATGTATATATAATTCAGGAGGTATATTGTTTGAATTTGTTATGTAAATTCAATTTTCTTTCAAAAGTTTACCCATACATGAATATGAATGTAGATACTTGTGATAATTACTAGTGTGTGTGTGTGTGTGTGTGTGTGTGTGTGTGTGTGTGTGTGTGATCAATGATCAGTGTCTCCTGGAGGGTGGGTGTACTCGCCTAGATATGGTAAAGGGGTTATGTTTCAGCTCCTGGGTCGGGATATTAATTAACCTTAACATGATGAATGTAGTGGACTACAAATCACTGAGGATATTTCAAAACATATTTATAAAGCCGTGTGCGAACGAGTTTGGTTCACTTTTCCAGATATTCACAATTCATAGTAGATGCCTGGATGCTGGTGAAGAATTAATGATACAAGAGAATGGATAATGCGATAAGATGAGAAGTCAATAGGTTATATTAATCCAGCAAAATAAGTGCAGTTTTGTGGAACGTATATTACCGTTGTTTCATCCACACAGTATATTTTATTAAGTCACAAACACCTACTCGAAACATAATAAAACCTACACCACACAATAACACTTCGGTAAGCTCTTCATCAAGCAATATTATTAAAGGTAAGCACCCCACCACGTAGTACTACTAAAGTAAGAACCTCAATACTCATCGCTGAAGTCAACTTCCAACCACACAATACCACTAAGGTCAACTTCTCACCACTCAGCAAAAGCTCCCTCATTTGGGTGGAAACTTTTGACTGTTTCAGTCCGTCCTTGGACCCTCATCATGTTATAACTGATCTGATGATGGTCCAAGACGCATCGAAAGCTCGTTTAAAGTTACCTCCCCAAAGTGTACGTTTATGTTTTTTTTTCTAGCCAATGTATCGCGACTTTTTTCTCCACCTCACTTCTTGTCCTATTATTTCCCTCTTTTTCTTCACTGTCCTCATCCCATCCCCCTCCTCCCCTTTTCCCATGGGAAAAAAATACAAATTCCCGCAGAAAAAAAGTAGCAAGAAGAAACAGAGGAGAGAGGACGAGGAGAGGGAATGAAGCCTCTCTTTAAGAGTCGGTCGGCAGCCATTTGGAGTAATAAAGATGGCGGTTGGGGAAGTTATTGTAATTTGAGCCACACATTTACACCTCTTTCCCATTGTGAGAACATATGATTTAATCGCCTCCTCTGAATGGAGCTTGGTGGGCCATGAGTTTCGGCGCTTTTTAGGCATTAAATCTCCCTTTTGAGACGACGGCCCGGCCAGGAGGAGAAAAAATGAAAGAACTGTCTTGTTTTTCGACCCCTGTTTTTTTACGAGGCATTGTTTTGAGAGAGACTGGTGAGTGAGAGGGGGAGGTAGAGAGGGCAATGAACGATGATACGTACAGTTTATCGTCGATAAATACACGTACCTCACACTACAGAATCCATTACACATCCCCATAGTGTTAGCAATCTTAATCACATATATAATACAGAATGAATAGGGATTTTATAGGTAAATAGAAAATATTTTTATTGAAAAATGAAAATTTTTATAGGTAAATAAGATTTTTTTTATTTAAATATGAAAACGAGTATTCACTTATCTGTATTAAATAATAGATAGAAATAATGCGTACGTTTAAATTGGTTAATTGTAAAATATATTTGTTATATATTTTCAGAGAGCAAGGTTACGTTTATTACAGAATTGTGAGGGACTCGTGCAGCCAGTTTCCTTTTTTAGAGACTCAGAGTTGCAGTCCAGAGAGGAAATGCCTACAGCATCCTGAGCATCTGGTCCACATCTAGAAAGTTAAGTGAAGTGTTTGTGAAAGTTAAGAGAAGTGTTTGTATGGCATGCACGTTCTCGTTCCTAGCATATTTTTTTTAATAAGTTTAAAAAATATTCGTATACCTATATACAGAAGAGGGTGATAGGGAAAGATAATGCTCATACAGCTTCGGGTAAAACCCTTAGAGTTTGAACTGAAGTGTTTACTCCCTTTATATATATATATACATACATACATATAGAAATATATATATATATATATATATATATATATATATATATATATATATATAATATATATATATATACATACATATATATATATACATACATATATATATATAGACATATATATATATATATATATATATATATATATATATATATATAGACATATATATATATACAGACATATATATATATATACATATATATATATATATATATATATATATATATATATATATATATATATATATATATATATATATATATATATATATATATATATATATATATATATATATATATATATATATATATATATATATATATATATATATATATATATATAAAACAACACTGCGCTAGCAAATGAAACTTCAGTGAATTCGCTTAATTTAGCACATATAAGCGTAGTTAGATAGTTAATGGGGCTTAAAGCCTGTCGACTATACGAGGTTACTAAAACTTCAGTTACCTGTTCACTACCTTCAGAGTTGGGACAAACACCTCACAGTGCATATATCCTGTGATTAATAGTTTTATTCATGTCTTATTGTTGTGCTTAATAAAAAAAAATAATAAAAATAATAATAATATAATAATAATAATAATAATAATAATAATAATAATAATAATAATAATAATAATAATAATAATAATAATAATAATAATAATAATAATAATAATAATAAATGCCTCGAGGGTCATGAAGGCAACAAGTAACTTGTTCACCACCACTCAAGACTATTTTCATTCTGATTTTTAGGAATTAAGGTAAACTCTGAGTGTGTTTACAATAAGATACAAATACCACATGGTGTATACATCTTGTGTTTATTATTATTTTCTTTATTGTTTATTATTATTATTTTCATTATTATTATTATTATTATTATTATTATTATTGTTATTATTATTATTATTATTATTATTATTATTATTATTATTATTATTATTATTGTTATTTATTATTATTATTATTATTATTATTATTATTATTATTATTATTATTATTGTTGTTGTTATTTATTATTATTATTATTATTATTATTATTATTATTATTATTATTATTGTTATTTATTATTATTATTATTATTATTATTATTGTTGTTGTTATTTATTATTATTATTATTATTATTATTATTATTATTATTATTATTATTATTATTATTATTATTATTATTATTATTATTATTATTATTATTATTATTAATATTATTATTATTATTATTATTATTATTATTATTATTATTATTATTATTATCTAATTACAAAAGAATAATTACCGTTTTATGAATTATTATGTGAATGTGGTGTGTGCTATATGAGGGTGGGGTGTGCTATATGAGGGTGAGGGTGAGCTATATGAGGGTGAGGGTGTGCTATATGAGGGTGAGGGTGTGCTATATGAGGGTGAGGGTGTGCTATATGAGGGTGAGGGTGTGCTATATGAGGGTGAGGATATGCTATATGAGGGTGAGGGTGTGCTATATGAGGGTGAGGGTGTGCTATTTGAGGGTGAGGGTGTGCTATATGAGGGTGAGGGTGTGTTATATGAGGGGTGAGGGTGTGCTATATGAGGGTGAGGGTGTGCTATATGAGGGTGAGGGTGTGTTATATGAGGGGTGAGGGTGTGCTATATGAGGGTGAGGGTGTGCTATATGAGGGTGAGGGTGTGCTATATGAGGGTGAGGGTGTGCTATATGAGGATGAGGGTGTGCTATATGAGGGTGAGGGTGTGCTATATGAGGGTGAGGGTGTGCTATATGAGGGTGAGGGTATGATATATGAGGGTGAGGGTGTGCTATATGAGGGTGAGGGTGTGCTATATGAGGGTGAGGGTGTGTTATATGAGGGGTGAGGGTGTGCTACATGAGGGTGAAGGTGTGCTATATGAGGGTGAGGGTGTGCTATATGAGGGTGAGGGTGTGCTATATGAGGGTGAGGGTGTGCTATATGAGGGTGAGGGTGTGCTATATGAGGGTGAGGGTGTGCTATATGAGGGTGAGGGTGTGCTATATGAGGGTGAGGGTGTGCTATATGAGGTTGAGGGTGTGCAATATGAGGGTGAGGGTGTGCTATATGAGGTTGAGGGTGTGCAATATGAGGGTGAGGGTGTGCCATATGAGAGTGAGGGTGTGCTATATGAGGGTGAGGGTGTGCTATATGAGAGTGGTGTGTACTATATGAGTTTTGGGTGTGCTATATGAGGGTGGGGTGTGCTATATGAGGGTGGGGTGTGCTATATGAGGGTAGGGTGTGCTATATGAGGGTGTGGTGAGATATATGAGGGTGGGGTGAGATATATAAGGGTGGGGGTATGCAATATGAGGGTGGGGTGCCCTATATGAGGGTGAGGGTGTCCTATGTGAGGGTGGGGTGTGCGATATGAGGGTAAGGGTATGTAATATGAGGGTGGGGTGTCCTATATGAGGGTGGGGTGTGCTATGCGAGGGTGGGGTGTGCTATATGAGGGTGGGGTGAGATATATGAGGGAGGGGGTATGCAATATGAGGATGGGGTGTCCTATATGAGGGTGGGGTGTGCTATATGAGGGTAAGGGTATGTAATATGAGGGTGGGGTTAGAAATATGAGGGTGGGTTTATGTCAAATGAGGATGGGGTGAGGTATATAAGGTTGAAGGAGTGTTACATGAGGCTGGGAGTGTGCTACTGAGGATGGGGAACAAACACTATGCGAGTTGAGACATTGAATGTGAGAATAGGAGTTTTTAAAAATAGGGCACGCTATATGAAGGTAAATCCACTTATATTAGAATGGGGACCGGCTATGTGAGAGGGAGGGGGGCTAGAGGACGGGTGAGGGGGGTCTACGCAAGCGGGGGTCGAGTGGTGGGGGGGTCGCTACTTGAGAGCACAAACATATTCCTTGGGATTCCGGTGGCTGTTTTTACGAGGGAGACGAAACAAAGGGAGAGAGGGAAGTGGGTTGGCAGAAGAGTGAGGGAGGAGAGGGAGTTATTGCTCCCTTTTGAAGGCGAGAAGGAAATCATTGTGAATTATGATTTTTGTTATAAATCTGGAGGAGTTGTGGTAGTATTTTTTTTTAGTAAATGTCCGTAAGAAAAAAATAAGTTGTGATGTAAAATATAGTTTAAAGTAAGGAATATATGTAAATATAAAAGAAAATTCCAATTGTTACTTGATAGCTACTGCTACTGTAGCAACAGCCTTAAAGTGTGCAAAAATAGTCAGATAAACACACGCTCATATTATGTATATATATATATATATATATATATATATATATATATATATATATATATATATATATATATATATATATATATATATATATATATATATATATATATATATATATATATATACATATATATATATATATATATATATATATATATATATATATATATATATATATATATATATATATATATATATATATATATATATAATGTCATGCCGAATAATAATAATAATAATAATAATAATAATAATAATAATAATAATAATAATAATAATAATAATAATATCTTTATTTACTACAAGTACATGTACATGTTATATAAGCCTAGCTGACGTCAGTGACATACGACTATATAGAAAGCTCCTTGTTATGCTCAGTATTTCGGGTAAATTATGTCAGTGTCCCAGGATGCGACCCACACCAGGCAGGTGAAATTGCTGACCTAGAAAATGTACAGAGAACCTTCACGGCGCGAATAACGGAGATAAAACACCTCAATTACTTGGAGACTGTTCAACTGCCTCCCAGCATACATAAGGGGGATTACCAACAGACCCCTGGCAGTCTTCAAGCTGGCACTGGACAAGCACCTAAAGTCGGTTCCTGACCAGCCGGGCTGTGGCTCGTACGTTGGTTTGCGTGCAGCCAGCAGCAACAGCCTGGTTGATCAGGCTCTGATCCACCAGGAGGCCTGGTCACAGACAGGGCCGCGGGGGCGTTGACCCCCGGAACTCTCTCCAGGTAAACTCCAGGTAAACACAAGTCTCGGCTAACACCCAGGTACCCATTTAACTGTTGGGGAACATAGACAACAGGTGTAAAGAAACACGCCCAATGTTTCTACTTTGGCTGGGAATCGAACCCAGGCCCTCACCGTGTGAAACGAGAGCGTTAGCCACCAGGCCAACAGATTTTTGGCTTAAATAGCAATGCTTTTCTTGCCTAATAAGGAAAGCTAAAATTTGTGTATGCAGTAATTTCGCAAAATTCATCCTGAACCTAATGACAAAAATATATTTCATTGTGTTTGTTTAGTATTCAATTATTTTAAACTAATCTAAAATATATTTAGCTGGATTAGGCTAAATTAAACTGCTATTGTTATAATAAGGTTACGTAAGTAAAAAATTATTATTTGTTACATTAACACAAATGAAAAAAAAATGTCTTTAAACGTAAAAGAAAATTTTAGAAAGGACTTAATTTTAAATAAGTTCTTGATAATTGACCAATTTTACCTATTCGGCACAATACGCACATACATACATACATATATATACATATATATATATATATATATATATATATATATATATATATATATATATATATATATATATATATATATATATATACATATGTGTGTGTGTGTGTGTGTGTGTGTGTGTGTGCAAAACAACCACTCTGAAAGAATAGAGAAATTCCAAGTGCTTTCGTGACTACTCACATTATCAAGGAACTATGATAGTTCCTTGATAATGTGAGTAGTCACGAAAGCGCTTGGAATTTCTCTATTCTTTCAGAGTGGTTGTTTTGCATATTCTGTAATCACCTGTTTACTGTGATCTTATTGCATATATATATATATATATATATATATATATATATATATATATATATATATATATATATATATATATATATATATATATATATATATATATATATATATATATATATATATATATATATGTATATATATATATATATATATATATATATATATATATATATATATATATATACATATATATATTTGCATACACATGCGTGTACGTGTACGTGCGATAACGTGTGCACTTAAGGAACATATTTTGGTCATAAATTCGTTTACGTGTGCGTATGTAAATCTGACACACACGCTGTCACCTTTATCCCGACAAAGGGTAAACAAAACCCAATGGAACTTTATTCCCAGCCATAAAATAATAATAAACTCTCAAGCCCAAGCCACCATAAACAAAAGACAATCGCTGGGTGTAAAAATATTAAAGGTTTCCAACACGCAGCACCATGTGTATAAACCTCACGATCTGGCGATATGAAGAATTCGGTATCATATCTCGACTAACGTTCAACAGCAGTCAAAGCATCTCTCTTCCATCAATCCTCGCGTCTCTCCTTCCTTGATGATCGCCCTTACGGCCTCTAGAGGAACGGGCGAAGGGGTGTCGCTTCCCCCTTGGCGGTGTTTGGAGATACAGACCAAATATGAGGGAAATTAAATGGTGAGATCTGAGGGAAGTCGGTATTGCTCGTCAGTGAGCAATAATTCCCCTCCTCGTTTCTCCGTCATCCGAACATTCTTTGAAGTCTCCATTCATTATTATGTTTCCACCTGTATTTTCTTCAGGTACAACGGGGCACTTAAGGTACCGACTGTGACTCTCGCACGAAACTTGATTTGTAAGAAAACCAAAACGAGGAGAAATTTGCCGAAAAACTGTTTGCTATTGTACTTGAGAGACGCGTTGAGGGGAGGGGTTACGGGAGGGAAAGAGGGGAGGCGTCGTGAGCTGCGGGGGGCAGAGGGGGAGTCAGGGGAGAAGGAAGAGGGGAGATATAAAGGAAAGAGAAGAGCAGCCGACCAGCCATACTATATAGGGGCTGTGGATAGAGGAGATAGATGGAGTGAGGGTGAGAAAGGGAAAAGGGGAAGACGAGAACCAGCAGTGAGACTTAGAAGAGAGGAAATAAGACAGGAGTTGAGAAATGAGAAGAACTGTTGAAGTGATACACATAATTCTGGTAAAATACATAATTCTGGTTAAAAAAAAAAAACACTCGTGGTTCGAGCCATGACTAAACAAACAGAGAGATTACGCAAATGGGGTGAAATCTGAATGTAAATCAAACACAAGTGGCGTTCCACAGGGATCAGTTTGGGATCCCTCGTTGTTCCATATATTCAATGACATCCTTAATAAAGGAATATACAAAAAAATCAGTAAGTTCGGAGACAACACACCAATAAGAGAGTACAACACCACAAAACTTAAGGTTGAATGTGAGCAGTTAATTAATCCTCTCATAACAGAAAACGTCAAATACAGTTCAGTATTGACAAGTGTAAAGTTTTAGTCCTGGGGGGAAAAAAATAACATCATCACCTATAAGCTAAATAATGTATAACTTAATGATACCTATTGTGGAAAAGAACTCGAGAATCCTAGTTAGCAAGAAGGCTAATAGACTTTTTAATTTACATGAAAAAGCATAATTATTGTTAATAAATTTATGTGAAGCGCTAAACTCGTGTGGGCCATTCTGCACAAAAAGTATTGGATGTTCCATTCTTCCCATTTTTCGTCTGCTATTAGTTAGGCCCTTAGGCTCTTAGGCTATAAAGCCGCTATATGATATTAATCCTACTAGAAAGGTGCCTTGATTCTGGCGAGGGGCTCTTGCTGCAAGGAATAGAAGCTGCCCCTTCCCTTCCTTGGATTGTACCTCATTACCTCCCATTTCCCTGTCGCTCCATGACCCTAACAGGAATAACGCTTCTCCAGTATGACAATCCTAATAATGATGTTAATAGTAACATCAATGAGAATAATTAAAGAAAAAATATGTAATAAGATATAATAATAATAATAATAATAATAATAATAATAATAATAATAATAATAATAATAATAATAATAATAATAATAATAATAATAATAATAATAATAATAAAAGTGTCATTTAGATTCTGGTCTCCATATTGGAGAACTTATACATACGATGGAAAGAATAGTGAGAAAGATGACAAAATTGGTCTTTTGTCTTCCTTAGTCTGGCAATCACTGAAGTTCACTCTCTAAATGCTGATTATAAATACATACACGAACTGCAGCACATGCAGAGCACGCGAACACGCAGACGAGCATGCACATGCACACGAACATAAGGCCTGACAAGCACTGCAGCATGACTACTGGCCCAAACTAGGCAGGTTCTTCAAATGTATTCGTATACGAATGCCCAGTAAATAACCCACATGGCGACAGAAACACAGAAAGTTGATTGATCTGAATATTTCGATTCTCTTCAGGGATCCTCTTCATACACATATGTAAGTGAACACTCGCATACACACGGACACGCACATGCCCATTGTCTCTCTCTCTCTCCCTTATTTTTCAGGTACGAACGGTATGACTGATTAGAGAGAGAGAGAGAGAGAGAGAGAGAGAGAGAGAGAGAGAGAGAGAGACAGAGAGAGAGAGAGAGAGAGAGAGAGAGAGGAAGGATAGAAACAGCCCATAGCAATGAAAAAGTGAGAATAATTGTGACAGTTTAGGCAGTAGGAGGCGGAGAAGCGGCCATTGTAGGAGAAAACGTAGGAAAAGATGGAATGGATAAGAGGCAAAGAAAGGCAGGAGGGGGTATAAATAGGAAAAAGAATGAGAAAGGAAGCAAGTTAAAAAAAAACTGGGAATAAAAGTAGGCAAAAGGCGAGAATGGTAAGAAGATAAGAAAAAATATGTGTGAAACGAGGAAGATGAGAGAGAGATGAGATGTGAGGAAGAGGAGAGAGGAGTAAATAAATGACAAAAAAACGGTGGTGAAGGAAACAGATAAAGAAAGAAACTGATGTTTAAAGAAACTGGTATTGAAAGAAGCGGTGTAAGAATGAATCGTGTGATGATAGAAGCATGAAATGAAAAAAACAAATAGTGGAAGAAATAGGTGATGGAAAAAATTGATAATTTAAAAAAATATATAATAAAAATGGTCATAAAAAGAAAAAAATAGTGATAACATGAAAATAAATGAAACAAAACACACTAAAAATAAATGGAATAAAACATATTGAAAAAAAAAAGTTATTGAAATAGGCAAAAACAAAGAAAAAAGCTGTTAAAACACGAGAAACTTAAGTTATAAAATGTAAGGGAAATAGATGAATAAAATAATAAACGTCAGACAGAAGGAATAAAGATAAAACACGCAAAACACAATGAAAAATTTGGGGAGAAGTGATGAAAAAGATAAGAAGAGAAATTAAGAGAGAATGTGAGAAGAATGAGAAAGGAAGAGAAGGATGACGGGAGGGAGACGGGGAAATGGAGAATGACGATGATTGAAGTGGAATATGAGTAAGAAGAATCAGGATGGAATAGGGAGAGAGGAACAGAAGGCGGAAGAAGAAAAAGAAGTAAGAGATGAAGAAGTCAAGAAGGAGAAAAAGAAGGGGAAGTGGAAGGAGAACTGAAGGGAAGGAAAATGATTAGGAGGAGGAAGAAAGGGTAGAGAAGAAATAGGAATAGGAAGAGAAGCTGGACCAGAGGGAAGGAGGGAGGGAGGGAGGGAGGGAGGGAGGGAGGAAGGGATGGAGGGAGGAAGAAAGGGAGGGAAGGAAGGATGGAGAGAGATAGAGGTGATGATGCGGGGTTTGTGAGCGTGATGAAGCAGGAAGAACGGTCTGCCATCCGGCCTCAGGTCTGGTGGAGATTGATTCACCGGCTGGAAGACGACCTGCCGTCACCTCTGCCTTCCCTAACACCCTTATGTCTTCCATTAGAAGTCTGCCGTCACCTCTGCTTCCCACTAGAAGTCTGTTGTCACCTCTACCTTCCGCTAAAAGTCCACCGTCACCTCTGGCTTTCATTAAAAGTCTGCCGTCACCTCTGCCTTCCGTACAAACTACTTCCACTTATTATCACTACTTACTATTACTGTACTCAGCGAGCTGCAAAAATCTAGTATTGCTTAGTCTACTGCTGCACTGGCCTCTGACTGACGCAAGTGTCTCAATCTTATTTCACGGAGTTGAGGTCATGTATCAACCCATAGAACGTATGAAAAGTTACATAATCGCATATGGATAACTCACGAAATCGTAATGACACGACTACAAACAAACCATACCACAGGTGGGGTTTGAACCCGCGTTAGCTACTAGGCCAGCTAGCTTCAATAACATTCATCCAACTAGGTATATTTCTACACCATAGGAAGGTTAGCATAGGCACCACTGTGACCACAAATGCTGGCCTAGTGCTGGCCCAGTGGCAAACGCGACGGTCTAAAGTTTTGAGACTCTGACGGGGGGTTCAAACCCCACCCGTGGTATGGCTTGGTTCGCATATGGATAGTCTTGTTAAGGAACAAGTGTGATTCCCTGAAGTAAATTTCTTGGTTAAACAATGCACTAAGGACTCGTTCTTTTGCATTATTCCTTCCTTACAATCGTCTTGTCTTCTAATTTCTTTACTCCTTAATTGCTGCATAACTCTACAAACACACATACACAACATACACACACATACACACACACACACTCATGGAGGGGCCAGGAGCTGTGAATCGACACCTGCAGCCACAATTAGATGAGTACACAGAGTTTCAGATACTATATCTCCAATGTCTGCAGCCTCCTTCTCGCTTCAACATTCAAAAGTCTTCCTCACAACTATTCTCTAGTTGTTTCCCGTTGTTCCATCCACTGCAGCCATTCATTTGTTTAGTAACTCGCCTCATGTTTCATAGACTCGTATGTTCACGCGTCTACCTCAAAATACCGTGTCAAAATACATTAATTTTCTTTGTACAGTCTAACCTCCAGTTTTTTTCTCCCAGGGTTTCTGATGGGTCTCATAACCTTGCTATTCCAGATATTCAGTTTGGCCAACTTTTCGCTCAACTATGAGAGAAAGTTCTCAAAATAAAAGCTTACTCTCCTATACAGTATATGTCTTTATTTTGCCATTCAACTTCCTTCTTTCACTCTCACTCCCAAACTCCTCTAACAACTTGTGCAACTTCTGGTAAGGAGATGCAAATGCAGTTACAGTTAACCTTTATTGAAACGTTTCACCTACGGAGTGTTTATAGCTTGATATATAGACCTCTGTTTGGGAGAAACATCAACAAAAGTTCTATATAATTGCATTTCGATAAAGTGTTTCTTCTTTCTCGGGTCAACCTACCTCGGTGGAGACGACCGGCGTGTTAAAAAAATAATGCATTTGTGTCTCCGTACCATCGTATTACATATCATTTTATACACGGCAGCTTCTCTTCAGAGTCTCCTAAGAAAACTATATCGTCTATAAACAGCGAATATGACTATTTCCACTTTATATGACTCGCGACATCGCATTGGCAAGATCATAAACAAATCACTGAATGGAGGTTTTGAACCCATGGTAAACCGGTTCTAAAACTAACAGGTCAATGAGCCATCCACTCACTTTAAATTAAATTTATTTTCTAAGTCCGCATATCTTCCTGAAACCTTAGCATAGACAATACTTGCACTTTGTTTACACTTTCTTTACACTTTGTTTATACTTCGCATTCGCTTCGTTCACAGCCCCGTCTATAAAAGCATTAAGTATCCATGGTGACCTCACAAATCCCATTCTAAGGCCCCACCTCCAGTGGAAAAGATTCCTCGTCTCGCCTACATACCCTAACCTAAGCCACACACACCTCATAAAAACTCTTTACAGCTTTAAACACCTTACTACCTATTCCATACATTTGCATTACACTTTATGTGAAGCGTTAAGCTTGTGTGAGTCATTCACCACATGTAGTGGTGGAAACTCGATCCTCTGTCCGCTAATAGCTAGACAGACACGTTACTTTAGCAGTACTCCTGAAGGCGCAACATTAGCCACATCACTGATGAAAAATGAACAGACAAATGTCAACACACGCCTTTTAAAACAGTGACAGGGATAAACACTCACTATAAACGTTAACTGTCTCAACAGAGTCCGGATATGGGCTGAATGTCGCCCTCTTATCCGGCCAGGGGAGAAGGGGAGGGGTGGAAGAGTAGTGTGTTGAAGTTGGGGAAGAGTGGAGGGGTGAGCAGGAAGAGGGCGATAAAGAGGGTAAGGAGAGAAGTGGTGAATAAGTTGTGGGAAGTGGGGAGAAGGGAAAGGATAGATAATGAGTAGTGAAGAGAGGAGGATGGATAGATAGTGAGGAGAAAAGGAAGAACAAAGAGTAGTGAGGAGAGAGGAAGGAGTAGATAGTGAGAAGAGGGGAAGTAGATAATGAGAAGAGAACGATGGACAGATAGTAGCTAGGAGTGCGAGAGAGGTTGGAGAATAAGCAGCAAGGAATGGTAGGTAATTATGTAGAAGGACGGGGAAAGGCTAATGTGAGAGCAATGTTGATAGTTGGATGAAACAAACCAGCAGCATTCAGGACCTGGTTTAGAACATCGTGATTAGGAAGGAGTAAAGCAGTAGCAACTAAGAGTAGTTGGTGGGGATTTGCGAGAGACAGAACATGACAGAGGCAGAGGGATCAGCAGGCAGACAGTGGCTAAAGCAGGCAAATGGAAAAGTGAACATGGATGTAACGGCTCTCTTACCAAAACAATAAAAGAAATCACCAGAAAGTCAAAGTCTAGTACTATATATACAGCTGAATTAAGCAACATACCGTGTGGCATTGCGATAAATTCTTTATCAGGGGATCTGATATAGGCCTTCAAGACACCTTCAGAAACACGTACGAGCGTGCGAGAGGGATAAAACCAACAACACGTAACCTTCATTATCATATTATGGACTGTGGAACTGTAACACCAAGAGAATAGCAGGGCCTGGCACAGAATTTTGCAAGCACCAGTGATCTTCATTACCAAAAACCATTGAGCAAAACAACAGAATGAGTATTTTGGATGGATCTGTTATCTACATTGCCTACGATTCATAAAATAAGCATAATAAACTTTTCACTTTACCTCCACCCCATACACCCAGCAATATCTGACCTCGCCTAGATTTGACCACGCAAATTTCATGATCTCGTATGTAAGCTATCTCTAAGCCTGTCTCCCAGGCTGTGTATTTAAATGAAATGTCCCACCCAGCCATGGGATGAACATTTCATTAAAAGGATTATCTGTTAAAGTGTCTTTATCTCCAGGAAGACAGAAGCTGATGGGAAGAAGTTAACAGATGAAGTTTAAAGAAGGCAGAAAATAAGAGTGACATCAGTGTAGAGAATAATGTTTCTCAGTGCATAGTTGAATAAGACATTAAGACACAAGCCACAATACTCATATCCTACACTAGTTGAGCAGCTCTGATGATTGTCAGCAACGTACATGAAGGTATGTAAGGCCAGAGCCTGCACGCGCGTACACGCACACACACACACACACACACACACACACACACACACACACACACACACACACACACACACACACACACACACACACACACACACACACACACACACGTAATGTCTGTTTCTCTCAAAGTCAAGAAGGTTCGTCCATATTCCACTTCCACGCCCATTCTTCCATATTTTTGCGTCATCTTGAAGGATGGCCATTTTGATTTGTTGCGTTGGTGTCTTTCTATAATCCTGGAGTTTTGTAATTAATGTTCTTCCTTTGTATACTCCCCCCATACTATAAATTACCTCAACTTTACAAATATGAGTAGACACCCCCCTACATCTGCCTTCCTTTTCCTCCTTTTTCTTCCCTCCTCCTAATCCTCCTCCTTCTCATTTTTTGAGTATAACTCACTCCCTGCTTCTTTATGAATTCTTGGTAGGAAAAAAAAACACCGATCAACATTGCATTTTAAAAGTGTAGAGATGGTAGGGTGTGTGTGTGTGTGTGTGTGTGTGTGTGTGTGTGTGCGTGTGTGTGTGTGTGTGTGTGTGTGTGTGTGTATGTGTGTGTGTGTGTGTGTGTGTGTGTACTCACCTAGTTGAGGTTGCAGGGGTCGAGTCCGAGCTCCTGGCCCCGCCTCTTCACTGATCGCTACTAGGTCACTCTCCCTGAACCGTGAGCTTTATCATACCTCTGCTTAAAGCTATGTATGGATCCTGCCTACACTACATCGCTTCCCAAACTATTCCACTTACTGACTACTCTGTGGCTGAAGAAATACTTCCTAACATCCCTGTGATTCATCTGTGTCTTCAACTTCCAACTGTGTCCCCTTGTTACTGTGTCCAATCTCTGGAACATCCTGTCTTTGTCCACCTTGTCAATTCCTCTCAGTATTTTGTATGTCGTTATCATGTCGTCCCTATCTCTCCTGTCCTCCAGTGTCGTCAGGTTCATTTCCCTTAACCTCTCCTCGTAGGACATACCTTTTA
>NC_091327.1:12864537-12874537 GCF_038502225.1 Cherax quadricarinatus
GAAGAGAACCGGAATCATGTACAGAGACAGTAAATTAAAAGGAGACGTTGTTTGTGAGTGTTTACATACAGCAAGTACCAAAAAAAGTTCTTAGTAAATTCTCCATATTAAAAATATCTGAAATCTAAAACACACAACTGTCTAAGGGTAATTTATTATTATTATTATTATTATCAATATTATTTCTATTATTATTATTATTATTATTATTATTATTATTATTATTATTATTATTATTATTATTATTATTATTATTATTATTATTATTATTATTATTATTATTTCTATTTTTATTATCAATATTATTACAAATATTATTATTATTATTATCGCATTCAACCCCCTTTGGAGCTGGATCTCTTTCCTATCCAGCGCCTAATATAGTCTTCAGATTCTGAGTGTTGCTGATAAACTTCTCCCCTAAAGTCTACGGTTAAATCTACCCACATTCAACCTTATCTCCTTTAATTAGGCGAAAATATTGTCTTCTGAAACGATAAATTACGAAACAAGTCACTGTTGGAAGTCAGAGTAGAATTTAGAAAAGAAAAAAAATGACAAGGGTAATATTAATGTATTTTTATAACAACATCAATTACAACTACAGACAAAAACAACAGCAACAACAAATATAAAAATAATTACAATGTGATTAATAATCAAAGCAAAAGAAACAACACTAAAAATAATAATTACAATAACACTAATTAAAAAAATCAACAGCCAGAAAAAACATTAATAATGATAATAATATAAATAATTTTAATGTATGGAATAATAGTTAATCACTGATTTGTTCCACTAGCATCACCGCAACAAGGACCACCACCACCGCATCAAGGACCACCACCACCGCATCAAGGACCACCACCACCACCACCGCATCAAGGACCACCACCACCACCGCATCAAGGACAAGTACCACCACCGCATCAAGGACAAGTACCACTACCACCGCATCAAGGACCAGCACCACCACCACCGCATCAAGGACCAGCACCACCACCACCGCATCAAGGACCACCACCACCACCACCACCGCATCGAGGACCAACACCACCACCACCGCATCAAGGACCACCACCACCACCACCACATCAAGGACCACCACCACCACCACCGCATCGAGGACCAACACCGCCACCACCGCATCAAGGACCAGCACCACCATACCACCACTGCATCAAGGATCAACACCACCACCACCACCGCATCAAGGACCAACACCACCAAACCACCACCGCATCAAGGACCAGCACCACCATACCACCACCGCATCAAGGTCGAACACCACCATACCACCACCACATCAAAGACCAGCACCACAATATCACCACCGCATCAAGGACCAGCACCACGACCACCAGCACCACCACCGCCGCATCAAGGACCAGCACCAGCACCACCGCATCAAGGACCAGCACCACCATACCACCACCGCATCAAGGACTAGCACCACCATACCACCACCGCATCAAGTACGAGCACCACCACCACCATCGCATCAAGGACGAGCACCACCACCACCACCGCATCAAGGAGCAGCAGCACCATACCACCACCGCATCAAGGACCAGCACCACCATACCACCACCGCATCAAGGACCAACACCACCACCACCACCACCGCATCAAGGACTAGCACCACCATACCACCACCGCATCAAGGACCAGCACCACAATACCACCACCGCATCAAGGACCAGCACCACCATACCACCACCGCATCAAGGACCAGCACCACCATACCACCACCGCATCAAGGACCAGCACCACCATACCACCACCACCCCATCAAAGACCAGCACCACAATATCACCACCGCATCAAGGACCAGCACCACCGCCACCACCCCCGCATCAAGGACCAGCACCACATCAAAGACCTGCACCACAATACCACCACCGCGTTAAGGACCAGCACCACAATACCACCACCGCATCAAGATCCAGCACTATCAAATTCACCAGATCAAGGACCAGCATTACCACCACCACCAGATCAAGGACCAGCATCACCACCAGATCAACGACTAGCACTACCACCACCACCACCATCATCATCAGATCAAGGACCAGCATCACTACCACCACCAGATCAAGGACCAACACCACCAGATCTCTTTTTCATCTCTCAACGGAAGCAGTAACGACCTGCCATAAGACGCCAAACTCCTTGAAATTGACCATCACAACGACCAGTTGTCTCTAGAGTCCAAAATACGGTAAAGCTCTCATGGGATTTTACTCTCTACGTTGGGCCCTGGTGTGTGACTGGTTTGCCTCGCGGGTTCGCTAATATGACTAATGACAGTGATTCTTGCTCTTATCAGACCACCTGTAATGGAAGGATGCTGAAGGCGACCGTTGTAATGAAGCTCTAATTAAAAAAGGGGGCAAAAATTTTACCCCTGCTGTTTATTGGGGAGCGGCATCCCGTTTCCAGCGATGTGGGATACTGATAGTGGGATATTAGTGGCTCCACTCCCGCCCATTGGTTGACTACCCCCTCCCCCCTCCCATTACTCGACCTTGCACCCCCTGCTGACCCCCATCCACTTCTGTTTCTCATCTGCTGCTACATTTTGCCTCTTTGTTATACTTTCTGTGCCAGTGATGTACTCACAGTGTGGCTGTCGTCAGGGGTCTGCCTCTCTATTCTTTATGAACCAACCTCGAGAGCAGAATTGGGACATTTATTAAGGAGACGTTTCACCAGCCAGGTGAATTTATGAATCCAATACAGAAAGCGAAAGCTGACGTATTCAAGGATTGATAGAGAATATAGTCATCTTACCAGGAAAATCTTAAGAAATGGTAAGACTATTAGTAGCCAGTGTATATCAAAATGGTATAAGTTAGACACATAGGTAACATTTAGGCATCTTTATTCTGAAACGTTTTACCTACACAGTAGGCTTCATAGTCTGAAACAATGTTTCACACTATGAAACAGAATTCTTCTCCAGGCTGAGCGACTGATAGCCTCACATCTACATCTTCAAGGGTGATGGACTAATTACATCGTCTTCACACCTCTACTGTTCCTTCCTACTTTCTGTACTCGACTGAAGAAGCCTACTGTGTAGGCGAAACGTTTCAGAATAAAGATGCCTAAATGTTGCCTACGTGTCTAACTTAGCAACTATAACTACCCGAGGAAATAACGTAGCAAGGATAGGTTTTTGACTAATATTCTACAAACACTAGAGATTAAATTTTGCAGCCGTAGTTGTTAGTTTATTGTGCATTCTATTCACTTTTTGAAAGCTGCAAGATATGGTTATTAAGTAACATTTTTGTGCAGCAGAAAGATATCTTAATTTACTTTACAGCGAATAATATAGAAAGAAAGTAGCATTCAAGAAACAGCCAGATCAATGTATAAAATAATGTATACACTACAGTGTTCATATGTAACATTATGTTCTAAAATTTTTTTATTAAAATAAACAGTAATTAAAGAGGATGCCACCAACGAGATGTCAGAGCAGAAAATGAGACGAAGAGAAGATTTTATAAGTACGTTGTAGCAGTCGTCACTCACATGACGCTGGACAACCAACTATAAAATATATTCTCTTGAATAACGACGAATACACAGAATAACATATCAGAAATGAATGATGAAGTGTAAGGTTTACTAAAGTGTCCCCAACATCTTAGTAAAGTTTGTCAGAGTCACCTCAAACATCTTAAAGAAAGCGTAGCAAAGTCGCTTTAACACTTTAAAAGCGTACGCAAAAAAAAAAAAAATAAATCAAACTAAAAAAGACAGTTATATCATCTGAATGTTTGAGAAAGATCCGGATTATAAACATGTTGAAAGAAAGCCAAATCCCCAGATATAAAAGAGCATAAATGAGATTAAACTGGAAGAGTAGTATAAGAAAAGGAGACAAATAATAACAGTAATGAATAACTGTGTGTGTAAAGACCTGCGGCATCTTGCAAGACATCCACAGGTTTGGAGAGAGGAGCCGGGTAAACACGCAGAGATCCCCCATTCACTAGGGACGAAGACTCAACGAGAATTAACAAATATTAACACCGGCGAGGCAGCAGCCCTTTATATGCGCCCACAGTGATGAAGCAACAGGAGGCTTCAGCAGTGATGAAGCAACAGGAGGCTTCAGCAGTGATGAAGCAACAGGAGGCTTCAGCAGTGATGAAGCAACAGGAGACTTCAGCAGTGATGAAGCAACAGGAGACTTCAGCAGTGATGAAGCAACAGGAGGCTTCAGCAGGGATGAAGCAACAGGAGGCTTCAGCAGTGATGAAGCAACAGGAGGCTTCAGCAGTGATGAAGCAACAGGAGGCTTCAGCAGTGATGAAGCAACAGGAGACTTCAGCAGTGATGAAGCAACAGGAGGCTTCAGCAGTGATGAAGCAATAGGAGACTTCAGCAGTGATGAAGCAACAGGAGGCTTCAGCAGTGATGAAGCAACAGGAGACTTCAGCAGTGATGAAGCAATAGGAGACTTCAGCAGTGATGAAGCAACAGGAGGCTTCAGCAGTGATGAAGCAACAGGAGACTTTAGCAGTGATGAAGCAACAGAAGGCTTCAGCAGTGAAGAAGCAACAGGAGGCCTCAGCAGTGATGAAGCAACAGGAGGCTTCAGCAGTGATGAAGCAACAGGAAACTTCAGCAGTGATGAAGCAACAGGAGGCTTCAGCAGTGATGAAGCAACAGGAGACTTCAGCAGTGATGAAGCAACAGGAGGCTTCAGCAGTGATGAAGCAACAGGAGACTTCAGCAGTGATGAAGCAACAGGAGGCTTCAGCAGTGATGAAACAACAGGAGGCTTCAGCAGTGATGAAGCAACAGGAGGCTTCAGCAGTGATGAAGCAACAGGAGACTTTAGCAGTGATGAAGCAACAGGAGGCTTCAGCAGTGATGAAGCAACAGGAGGCTTCAGCAGTGATGAAGCAACAGGAGGCTTCAGCAGTGATGAAGCAACAGGAGGCTTCAGCAGTGATGAAGCAACAGGAGACTTCAGCAGTGATGAAGCAACAGGAGGCTTCAGCAGTGATGAAGCAACAGGAGGTTTCAGCAGTGATGAAGCAACAGGAGGCTTCAGCAGTGATGAAACAGCAGGAAACTTCAGCAGTGATGAAGCAACAGGAGGCTTCAGCAGTGATGAAGCAACAGGAGACTTCAGCAGTGATGAAGCAACAGGAGGCTTCAGCAGTGATGAAGCAACAGGAGGCTTCAGCAGTGATGAAGCAACAGGAGACTTCAACAGTGATGAAGCAACAGGAGGTTTCAGTAGTGATGAAGCAACAAGAGGCTTCAGCAGTGATGAAACAACAGGAGGTTTCAACAGTGATGAAGCAACAGGAGGCTTCAGAAGTGATGAAGCAACAGGAGGCTTAACAAGTGATGAAGCAACAGGAGGCTTCAGCAGTGATGAAGCAACAGTAGACTTCAACAGTGATGCAGCAACAGGAGGCTTCAGCAGTGACGAAACAACAGGAGGCTTCAACAGTGATGAAGCAACAGGAGGCTTCAACAGTGATGAAGCAACAGGAGGCTTCATCAATGATGAAGCAATAAGAGACTTCAACAACGATGAAGCAACAGGAGGCTTCAACAGTGACGAAACAACAGGAGGCTTCAACAGTGATGAAGCAACAGGAGGCTTCAACAGTGATGAAGCAACAGGAGGCTTTATCAATGATGAAGCAACAAGAGACTTCAACAACGATGAAGCAACAGGAGGCTTCAACAGTGATGAAGCAACAGGAGGCTTCACCAGTGATGAAGCAACAAGAGGCTTCAGCAGTAATGAAGCAACAGGAGGCTTCAGCAGTGATGAAGCAACAGGAGGCTTCAACAGTGTTGAAGCAACAGGAGGCTTCAGCAGTGATGAAGCAACAGAAGGCTTCAGTAATGATGAAGCAACAGGAGGCTTCAGTGGTGAGGAAGCTACAGTAGACTTCAACGGTGATGAAACCATCGCCAGTTCCACTGATGATGAAGCTACATCAGTCTTAGTACTGTTTAACAATGTAGGAGAAAAAATTACGAAGTATATGGAATTTTAGAACCTGCCTGACAACCAGCTTTTGTTAAAACATTTAAGACTGGTTTATGATTGATAAACCTACCTACAACATGTTAGTGCAACGGAAACATGTGCAACTAATGGAGATAAATGGTATAAAATGTGAACCCAATGGACTAGGAGACAAAAAAGAATATTGCGATCGTTTATTGACAACGTTTTGCCCACATATTGGGCGTTTGTGACTTTATGTCATAAAGCGCACTGTGTGCGCCAGACGTTTTCAATAAAGGATTGCATTATACTGCTATTGTGTTTACCTTTTCACATGAAACTAATAGAACATTTACTTGGACACGTTTCTCCTCTCTCAAAGCCTTCGCATTAAACATAGTTTCCATCCAGATCTTTAAATCTGGTCTAAGATGGAAATTCCAACACAATTCTGTAGCTCTTAACATTACTTTAAATCGCTAGTAACCTCTGTATGAGATCTGCTCTGATGTTCCTACCCTCAATTTGTTTATTTTCATTTAGACCTGCATCTTTCTCTCGGTTATCCCTGCATTCATAATTATATTTTCCCTGTTAGTCTATGCAGTACTCTGCGGTACTGTATCGAGAGTGTTCCTAAAATCCCCACCTTTGTCTTTGTGTCATCGCCAGCTTGTCGCACAAGATAGCAGGTTTATAAGGGAGGATTTTCTACTCTCGAGACAATATTAACTCTTTGAGGTACCTGCTTTCAAGATATTCCATTACTACCTTTCTTATTTTCTTTGTCGACTTGCAGGCATAATAATAATAATAATAATAATAATAATAATAATAATAATAATAATAATAATAATAATAATAATAATAATAATAATAATAATAATAATAATAATAATAATGACCACAATAATAATGATAATAATAATAATAATAATAACCACAATAATAATAATAATAATAATAATAATAATAATAATAATAATAATAATAATAATAGTAATTATAATAATAAAAATAATAATAATAATTAATAATAATAATAATAATACCAAGAGGCGTAAATTTCTTAGTGTATATACACTGAGAGTTTATTCTCTATGGCATTAATGGATAAGTAAATGTAAATGAATTAAACAAAGAGACAGAGAAATGTGGACAAGAGAAAGAATAAGTAAAGATGATATCGAAGTGATATGAGGATTGACTAAAGAATGTAGTGACAGAGCTCAGTAAAATGAATTAAAGTATTTATTTACAACTAATTCTACTACTTCTATTATTTATAATAATAATAATAATAATAATAATAATAATAATAATAATAATAATAATAATAATAATAATAATAATAATAATAATAATAATAATAATAAAAATAATAATAATAATAATAATAGTAATAATAAATATTAAATAGTTGTAATTCTAATATGAAAAACAATCAGTAAAATTTAGTTATGAAATCTTCCAGGAACTAAAGAACCAACTTTGCATAGACTTATGCAATTATCCTGCTAATATGAAAATTACACAAGAGTTTATTTCTCTCACGAGATCAACCTTCCAAGTCTCTATGTATCTTTTTTGTTAGCTTAACGTAATTCACTCTGACCGTGTATCTTCCAAGTCGCTATGTTGTATCATTTATCTGTTTGTGGGGTCTTTATATCTTGTGTGCTCTCCAGAGCATTTACTGAAGGAAGCGTTTGGCCACGAGTGGCTTCCTCAAGATTGGTAAAAGGTACTAAACGTTTATTTTAATAAACGTACTGGAGTGTGTATTAGTGTGTGTATTCAGAATTTGTTTTGGTATCATTACAACCTCATTACCTGAGGACGTTCTTGTGTAAAGGACCTACCATCACAACTTATGCAGTAATATTTAATCTTTTGGATGATGGAGCCATAAGGCAGAGAGAGGATTCGATCACACAAGCAAACTCTATACGGGGAGAGTTTTCATATAACTAAAATTGTAAAAAATACAAATTCACCACCGGCAGTTTTCTGTCTTCACTTTTTGTATCCCTTGTTAGGTTTATTTACATTGCAATTTAAAATATAAAAAAAATGAAACAGGGTCCTTTTCAGCTCGATATTTTCGACAACATTAACGAACAATATATTAAAAAAATAACGTTACATGTTAGGCATAAAACAATATCGAGGTACCATCAAGATGTGCGCGAAAAAAAATTAGCAATAATGTTAAAAAAATTAAATAATTGCAATAATTTTCTAACAAATAAGAAGAAGCAGCCATTACCTTGTTGGTATCTTCCTGAAAAGAGCAAAAATTTGGATCAGACACTGGATTGCATATTATAAATGTCTGATATTTATATGGCATAAGAGTTCATCTTTAAATTATCTTGTTAAATACTGACTGTGTTAAAGGGAATTTAACACATGAATGATCTCTTTAATTACATGAAAGTTAATCTCCAAGAGACAAGAAATGCTTATAAATTGTTCTGAAATAAAAAAAAAATTCAATAGCAAGACAAACTCATTGAGCTAAATTAAAAAAAAAAAGTTATTCTAATCCCTACATACATATAATAAATTAAGATTATTCATCAGATACATGCAATACAGTTTACGGATATACATGTAATATATTTTAGGGATATACATGTAATACATTTTTCTGAAATACATTATTAGGAATACATCTATGATGCATTATTAGATATATACTTCTGGTACATTGTTAGGAGTATTCCATTCCTAAGTTAAACCTCTTATATCTTTAGAATATCAGAAAGATGGTGAGGATGTCTATTAACCTCGAATTAGATCACAGGATGTACATTCTAATAGACTCAGATCACTTATATTCTTGTACTGAAAGAAGAATAGCTAAGCCACGGGAAAACTTCATTAAATCTTTCTTATATATAACGAGTATTAGCTATATACCAGTATTCTCAAAGTAATTCCAATCTATGAGCCATGAAATTACTTAGAGCTGTCCTATTTCGCGGTATAGACAGATTTATTATTATTATTATTATTATTATTATTATTATTATTATTATTATTATTATTATTATTATTATTATTATTATTGTAATTATTTGAATTATATTTATTATTCTTATTTTTATATTCCGGGAGAAATGCTAAATCCATTAGTTTCAAAGAAAGCGTAAGAAATAAAAGGTAA
Organism: Cherax quadricarinatus; assembly: GCF_038502225.1. Lineage (NCBI taxonomy): Eukaryota > Metazoa > Arthropoda > Malacostraca > Decapoda > Parastacidae > Cherax > Cherax quadricarinatus. The sequence continues at coordinate 12,873,711 of NC_091327.1, forward strand.
TCCTGTTTTCCGAGGTGAAGCAAGAGTACACCCAATTTCATATACATATATATATATATATATATATATATATATATATATATATATATATATATATATATATATATATATATATATATATATATATATATATATATATATATATATATATATATATGTCGTGCCGAATAGGCAGAACTTGCGATCTTGGCTTAAATAGCAACGCTCATCTTGCCATATAGGACAAAGTGAAAATTTGTGTATGCAATAATTTCGCCAAAATCATTCCGAACCTAACGAAAAAAAATATATTTGATTGTGTTTGTTTAGTATTAAATTATTGTAAACGTATTTAAAATATATTTAGTTGGGTTAGGCTAAAATAAATTGCTCTTGTTATAATAAGGTTAGGTGAGTTTTCTAAGATTCTTTTGGTGCAAAATTAAATTTTTTTACATTAACATTAATGAAAAAAATATATCTTTAAACGTATTAGAGAAAATTTCAGAATGGACTTAATTTTAAATGAGGTCTTCCTAATTGACCAGTTTTACATATATATATATATATATATATATATATATATATATATATATATATATATATATATATATATATATATATATATATATATATATATATATATATATATATATGTATATATATATATATATATATATATATATATATATATATATATATATATATATATATATACATATATGTATATATATATATATATATATATATATATATATATATATATATATATATATGTATATATATATATATATATATATATATATATATATATATATATATATATATATATATATATATATATATAT
>NC_091327.1:12879537-12882037 GCF_038502225.1 Cherax quadricarinatus
GCTGTATATTTTGTAGGGATACTATTTAATCCTATATGGATGCTAAATAACTTTTATATAGCTACTGTGAAACTGAAATATGAAACTTGCACTTTAGTTTATTCTGTCTGCATCCGTCATTATGATGATGATGATGATGATGATGATGATGATGATGATGATGATGATGATGATGATGATGATGATGATGATGATGATGATGATGATGATGGTGATGATGATGATGATGATGATGATGATGATGATGATGATGATGATGATGATGATGATGATGATGATGATGATGATGATGATGATAATAATAATAATAATAATAATAATAATAATAATAATAATAATAATAATAATAATAATAATAATAATAATAATAATAATAATAAAATAATAATAATAATAATATAATAATAATAATAATAATAATAATAATAATAATAATAATAATAATAATAATAATAATAATAATAATAATAATAATAATAATAATAATAATAATAATGATAATAATAATAATAATAATAATAATAATAATAATAATAATTTATCACTCCATCAAAATAATAACAATCAGTAATCAGTGAAGTGTCTATATAAAGATTCTTTGATATATCAACACGTACTGAACAATTAAAAAGAAATGAAAGTAGGCATGTGAAGGGCGGTCAATGCGTAAGTCATGAGAGTAATGAGCGTAGTATGCGTACCTCATCACCCTGCTAAGAGTTATGGAACCTCGTGACTCCGCTAAGAAATAGGACCTGTACCCTTGATGATATTTTGTGGAGGACGAATGTTACTGCAGACGCTCTGATGAGTTATTGTGGCTGGGTGTGTTTTTACTTGCAGTGAAAAATAAGGTGTCTAATATGACTTATTTTAGGGAAAATTAAGCTAGTGTTATATTAAGTTAGTGTGGGAAAAAAAAAGAAAAAAATGCTCTAGCTGAGGCCTTTTTCTTTTACTGTCAACAGTGAATTTTAAAAAGGAAAAAAAATGATAAATGCTTTTAACAATAGACTAGAAAACATGCCAAATGAACCTAACAAAAAGTTTATTATTAGAAATAATACAATGGTAATTTTTACTTGCAGTAACCGAGAAATTATATGGACGGAAAAGCGTCTACCGGTGATGTAGAAAGATAATAAATTCGTTATTACGAAGGTTTCGTCCCAGGAAAGGGGGGCAAAAATGCTGAAGAAGTCATTGGAAATAAACTCGGATTCCTGGGTTAAAATTGGTTGGTTCCCTTTACCCAGGCGCTGCTTGACTCTTACGGGTTTAGCACTTTCTAATTGATAATAATAATAATAAAATAATAATAATTATAATAATGAAGATAGTAATAATAATAATAATAATAATGACGATAACATTATTTTCATTTTATTATTATTATTATTATTATTATTATTATTATTATTATTATTATTATTATTATTATTATTATTATTACTACTACTACTACTACTACTACTACTACTGCTACTACTACTTACTACTACTACTATTACTACTACTACTACTACTAATATTATTATTATTATTATTATATTATTATTATTATTATTGTTATTATTATTATTATTATTATTATTATTATTATTATTATTATTATTATTATTATTATTACTACTACTGATGCTTTGTGCAGGCCATTAAATCAAAATGTTTGTATCGTGTAATGGGCCTAGGTTATGTTCCTACTGTTTCGTGGGGAATGAGTCCGTTCGTATTGTTAAGAAACTGTCTCTGTTGCTAGACCTTCCTCTGCTGTTAAAATTTATGTTGAAATTTATCCTCCCCTTGTTGTATTTTCTCTTTTTGTTGTATTTTTCTCTTTTTCATCAAGAACAGGTTCCATTATTCTCGAGATTATTTTTCGCTTTAAATTTTCCCTTATGCCAGTTTTATTTGTTATTTGCGTTCCCGTCTTATCCGAGTTGCCTTTCCATCTCATCTGAATTCACTGTCTTTCCTCATAACTTAATTCACTCAATTGCCATCTAGAATTACATTATTACTTATCAGGTGATACTGTCCCAACCTATAAAAAGCTTCTACACTATATTTCAACATTTCCTCTACGGTATTTACATCTTACAAATAGTTCGTGTTTACATAAACATTTCCATGAACTTTCTCGCTCTTTAGTTTGTTGTCAGGTATTTTCTTGCTCAATAAAAAAAATCAGTGCAAATTGAATATTGTTATGGCCACTGTTACCAGATTTTTTTACTGTCCGTAAATAGAATCAGATTACTGTCTGTGGTAAGAATTACGCCAATGTTCATTTTCGTAGATCCGTGTTCTTGATCAAAATTACATCCGTGACCGTGTTATTAGGGCTGTGGTCTTGTTATTAAGACAGTTTACGTGTTATTAGCGCAGAATATGTGTTATTAAGGCCTAGCACGTGTTATTAGGGTCGAGTATATTTTATTAGGGTCGAGTATGTTTTATCGTGGCTGTGTATGTGTTATCAAAGCCTTGCACGTGTTAT
>NC_091327.1:12887037-12894537 GCF_038502225.1 Cherax quadricarinatus
GGGTCCTTACAGCAGGCAGGCTGCACAACCGGCCCAGGGTCCTTACAGCAGACAGGCTGCACAACCGGCCCAGGGTTCTTACAGCAGACAGGCTGCACAACCGGCCCAGGGTTCTTACAGCGGCCAGGCTGAACAACCGGCCCAGGGTTGTTACAGCAGGCAGGCTGCACAACCAGCCCAGGGTTCTTACAGCAGACAGGCTGCACAACCGGCCCAGGGTCCTTACAGCAGGCAGGCTGCACAACCGGCCTAGGGTTCTTTCAGCAGGCAGGCTGAACAACTGGCCCAGGGTCATTACAGCAGGCAGGCTGAACAACCGGCCCAGGGTCCTTACAGCAGGCAGGCTGAACAACCGGCCCAGGGTCCTTACAGCAGGCAGGCTGAACAACCGATCCAGGGTCCTTACAGCAGGCAGGCTGAACAATCGGCCCAGGGTTCTTACAGCAGGCAGGCTGCACAACCGGCCCAGGGTTCTTACAGCAGGCAGGCTGAACAACCGATCCAGGGTCCTTACAGCAGGCAGGCTGAACAATCGGCCCAGGGTTCTTACAGCAGGCAGGCTGCACAACCGGCCCAGGGTTCTTACAGCAGGCAGGCTGAACAACCGATCCAGGGTCCTTACAGCAGGCAGGCTGAACAATCGGCCCAGGGTTCTTACAGAAGGCAGGCTGCACAACCGGCCCAGGGTTCTTACAGCAGGCAGGCTGCACAACCGGCCCTGGGTTCTTACAGCTGACAGGCTGCACAACCGGCCCAGGATTCTTACAGCAGGCAAGCTGAACAACGGGCCCAGGGTTCTTACAGCAGGCAGGTTGAACAAGCGGCCCAGGGTTCTTAAAACAGTCAGGTTGCACAACCGGCCCAGGGTTCTTACAGCAGGCAGGCTGCACAACCGGCCCAGGGTTCTTACAGCATGCAAGCTGTACAACGGGCCCAGGGTTCTTACAGCAGGCAGGCTGCACAACCGGCCCTGGGTTCTTACAGCAGGCAGGCTGAACAACCGACCCAGGGTCCTTACAGCAGGCAGGCTGAACAACCGATCCAGGGTCCTTACAGCAGGCAGGCTGAGCAATCGGCCCAGGGTTCTTACAGCAGGCAGGCTTCACAACCGGCCCAGGGTTCTTACAGCAGGCAGGCTGCACAACCGGCCCTGGGTTCTTACAGCAGGCAGGCTGAACAACCGACCCAGGGTCCTTACAGCAGGCAGGCTGAACAACCGATCCAGGGTCCTCACAGCAGGCAGGCTGAGCAATCGGCCCAGGGTTCTTACAGCAGGCAGGCTTCACAACCGGCCCAGGGTTCTTACAGCAGGCAGGCTGCACAACCGGTCCAGGGTTCTTACAGCAGACAGGCTGCACAACCGGCCCAGGGTTCTTACAGCAGGCAGGCTGCACAACCGGTCCAGGGTTCTTACAGCAGGCAGGCTGCACAACCGGCCCAGGGTTCTTACAGCAGGCAGGCTGCACAACCGGCCCAGGGTCCTTACAGCAGGCAGGTTGCACAACCGGCCCAGGGTTCTTACAGCAGACAGGCTGCACAACCGGCCCTGGGTTCTTACAGCAGACAGGCTGCACAGCCGGTCCAGGGATCTTACAGCAGGCAGGTTTAACAACCGGCCCAGGGTTCTTACAGCAGGCAGGCTGCACAACCGGCCCAGGGTTCTTACAGCAGGCAGGCTGCACAACCGGTCCAGGGTTCTTACAGCAGACAGGCTGCACAACCGGCCCAGGGTTCTTACAGCAGGCAGGCTGCACAACCGGCCCAGGGTTCTTACAGCAGGCAGGCTGCACAACCGGCCCAGGGTCCTTACAGCAGGCAGGTTGCACAACCGGCCCAGGGTTCTTACAGCAGACAGGCTGCACAACCGGCCCAGGGTTTTTACAGCAGACAGGCTGCACAGCCGGTCCAGGGATCTTACAGCAGGCAGGTTTAACAACCGGCCCAGGGTTCTTACAGCAGGCAGGCTGCACAACCGGCCCAGGGTCCTTACAGCAGACAGGCTGCACAACCGGCCCAGGGTTCTTACAGCAGGCAGGCTGCACAACCGGCCCAGGGTTGTTACAGCAGGCAGGCTGCACAACCAGCCCAGGGTTCTTACAGCAGAAAGGCTGCACAACCGGCCCAGGGTTCTTACAGCAGGCAGGCTGAACAACCGGCCCAGGGTCCTTACAGCAGGCAGGCTGCACAACCGGCCCAGGGTCCTTACAGCAGACAGGCTGCACAACCGGCCCAGGGTTCTTACAGCAGACAGGCTGCACAACCGGCCCAGGGTTCTTACAGCGGCCAGGCTGAACAACCGGCCCAGGGTTGTTACAGCAGGCAGGCTGCACAACCAGCCCAGGGTTCTTACAGCAGACAGGCTGCACAACCGGCCCAGGGTCCTTACAGCAGGCAGGCTGCACAACCGGCCTAGGGTTCTTTCAGCAGGCAGGCTGAACAACTGGCCCAGGGTCATTACAGCAGGCAGGCTGAACAACCGGCCCAGGGTCCTTACAGCAGGCAGGCTGAACAACCGGCCCAGGGTCCTTACAGCAGGCAGGCTGAACAACCGATCCAGGGTCCTTACAGCAGGCAGGCTGAACAATCGGCCCAGGGTTCTTACAGCAGGCAGGCTGCACAACCGGCCCAGGGTTCTTACAGCAGGCAGGCTGAACAACCGATCCAGGGTCCTTACAGCAGGCAGGCTGAACAATCGGCCCAGGGTTCTTACAGAAGGCAGGCTGCACAACCGGCCCAGGGTTCTTACAGCAGGCAGGCTGCACAACCGGCCCTGGGTTCTTACAGCTGACAGGCTGCACAACCGGCCCAGGATTCTTACAGCAGGCAAGCTGAACAACGGGCCCAGGGTTCTTACAGCAGGCAGGTTGAACAAGCGGCCCAGGGTTCTTAAAACAGTCAGGTTGCACAACCGGCCCAGGGTTCTTACAGCAGGCAGGCTGCACAACCGGCCCAGGGTTCTTACAGCATGCAAGCTGTACAACGGGCCCAGGGTTCTTACAGCAGGCAGGCTGCACAACCGGCCCTGGGTTCTTACAGCAGGCAGGCTGAACAACCGACCCAGGGTCCTTACAGCAGGCAGGCTGAACAACCGATCCAGGGTCCTTACAGCAGGCAGGCTGAGCAATCGGCCCAGGGTTCTTACAGCAGGCAGGCTTCACAACCGGCCCAGGGTTCTTACAGCAGGCAGGCTGCACAACCGACCCTGTGTTCTTACAGCAGGCAGGCTGCACAACCGGCCCAGGATTCTTACAGCAGTCAAGCTGAACAACGGGCCCAGGGTCCTTACAGCAGGCAGGCTTCACAACCGGCCCAGGGTTCTTACAGCAGGCAGGCTGCACAACCGACCCTGGGTTCTTACAGCAGGTAGGCTGCACAACCGACCCAGGATTCTTACAGCAGTCAAGCTGAACAACGGGCCCAGGGTTCTTACAACAGGCAGGCTGCACAACCGGCCCAGGGTTCTTACAGCAGGAAGGCTGAACAACCGACCCAGGGTCCTTACAGCAGGCAGGCTGAACAACCGGCCAAGGGTTCTTACAACAGGCAGGCTGCACAACCGGCCCAGGGTTCTTACAGCAGGTAGGCTGAACAACGGGCCCAGGGTTCTTACAGCAGGCAGGCTGCACAACGGGCCTATGGTTCTTACAGCAGGTAGGCTGAACAACCGGCCCAGGGTCCTTACAGCAGGCAGGCTAAACAACCGGCCCAGGGTCCTTACAACAGGCAGGCTTAACAACCGACCCAGGGTCCTTACAACAGGCAGGCTGAACAACCGGCCCAGGGTCCTTACAGCAGGCAGGCTGAACAACCGACCCAGGGTCCTTACAACAGGCAGGCTGAACAACCGGCCCAGGGTCCTTACAGCATGCAGGCTGAACAATCGGCCCAGGGTCCTTACAGCAGGCAGGCTGAACAATCGGCCCAGGGTCCTTACAGCAGGCAGGCTGAACAATCGGCCCAGGGTCCTTACAGCAGGCAGGCTGAACAATCGGCCCAGGGTCCTTACAACAGGCAGGCTGAACAACCGGCCCAGGGTCCTTACAGCAGGCAGGCTTAACAATCGGCCCAGAGTCCTTTCAGCATGCAGGCTGAACAGCCGGCCCAGGGTCCTTACAACAGGCAGGCTGCACAATCGGTCCAGGGTCCTTACAGCAGGCAGGCTGAACAACCGGCCCAGGGTCCATACAGCAGGCAGGCTGCATAACCGGTCCAGGGTCCTTACAGCAGGCAGGCTGCACAACCTGTCCAGGGTCCTTACAGCAGGCTGGCTGAGCAACCGGTCCAGGGTTTTTACAGCAGGCAGGCTGATCAACCGGTCCAGGGTCCATACAGCATGCATGCTGAACAACCGGTCCAGGTTCCTTACAGCATGCAGGCTGAACAACCTGTCCAAGGTCCTTACAGCAGACAGGCTGAACAACCGGTCCAGGGTCCTTACAGCAGGCAGGCTGAACAAACGGTCCAAGGTCCATACAGCAGGCAGGCTGCATAACCGGACCAGGGTCCTTACAGCAGGCAGGCTGCACAACCGGTCCAGGGTCCTTACTGCAGGCAGGCTGAACAACCGGTCCAGGGTCCTTACAGCAGGCAGGCTGAACAATCGGTCCAGGGTCCTTACAGCAGGCTGGCTGAACAACCAGTCCAGGGTCCTTACAGCAGGCTGGCTGAACAACCAGTCCAGGGTCCTTACAGCAGGCAGGCTGAACAACCAGTCCAGGGTCCTTACAGCAGGCAGGCTGAACAACCGGTCCAGGGTCCTTACAGCAGGCTGGCTGAACAACCAGTCCAGGGTCCTTACAGCAGGCTGGCTGAACAACCAGTCCAGGGTCCTTACAGCAGGCAGGCTGAACAACCAGTCCAGGGTCCTTACAGCAGGCAGGCTGAACAACCAGTCCAGGGTCCTTACAGCAGGTAGGCTGAACAACAGGTCCAGGGTCCTTACAGCAGGCAGAGGCTGCACATTGATCTCCAGGGAAAAAAAAAAACTTTTCTCTTTTCACAGATTCCTCAGCACTTCTGCCACTTTATTTCCCTCATTATGTGATTTAGCTCCTATTTCATAAACTCATCTGCCTACATATTCAATCCCAAGTTTTTAAATGCATGCAATTCCTCCATTTACTTTCTTTCCAAACTCATTGCAAATCCTTCCTTTCCTATATTTATTCTTTCCCCTTTGCTCGTTTCCTGTGTTTGTTTTAAACTCTTCATTTACAAACTTTTCAGTTTCCTCCGCCAGTTTCTCTTATTTTTTAATCTTACAATTATACTCCTTCAGGTACAAAACAGCATCTGTGCAATTTCCCACTTTATATTAGATTTAATTTACTTTTAAAGCCACACTTCTAAGACACTAGATTTACGTGTGTTACAACTCATTGATAATCCATTTCAGTTTCTGCGGTGACATAACACATCCTTGTCTAACGCCTATGTTTATCTAAGCTTCATGATCCTAATAAAAATCTTTAAATATTTTTAAATACTTTATATAAAGTGCCCGTAAAGCAAATATTCCCTACATAAAAATCAGATCAAATATAAATGTACCCGAGTGGATCAAAGAGGAGACTAAAACTTCTCTTCGGGAAGAAGGGAAGCATTTGCAGGCACATCAAAAGATGAGAGGAATCCCTTGTCAAAAATAAGTGGTAGATGGTACTCGAATGTTGAATATATATAATCCTCGGGTGGAAGAGAGAGGGAATTGACGTTAATATACCTTAGAAAGTGTTTGACTTTAAAATGAGTTGTGGTAGAATAACAACTCTTTGCCTGTACGTTCAACGGTGTAAAAAAAAGAATGTAGTGTAACAGGGTATTCAAAGGATTCCCTCCAATGAGTGAACCACCACAAGTACCAGATAGGAATAATAAATTCATAATGTTTTTCATCGTAGTGGTAAATTTATTCCGTAAAATAAAGAGTCGTTTTCATGTTAATGAAAGCGTTACCTATTTGCCAGTAATTTACTCTAGAACCTATTTGGAATAGGCTAAAATTCTAAAAATAACTAATTAAAGAAGAATGTTGGCAAATGTGGCACCAATCATGGTGCCAGGAAGGTGAACCCTGATTCATGCCATGGTAAATATCAAGACACTTGGCTTCTGATTATTGTCTCAACATGTTCACATAACTGAAACCTTCGACTATTAGAAAAAATCAGCTTTCGTGGACATTCCAAGGAGCAACGAGAATGAAAAGAGGTAATAATAATAATTTCACACTCTAACCCTTTATGACTCTGTTAATATTTGAATTTTAATGCATTTTGGAATGCACCTTAAAGATAATTATTTAGTAATGAATGCTTTAACATCTGCCTATCCCACATTTCATTTTTTTGCCCAAAGTCGGGTCCTTCCTTACTAAAGAATATATAGTTTATTAAAATAGCCTTCGTTTCCCACCAATACAAGGTGACTCAAGGAAGAAATCACATTCAGTATCGCTCGCCTCTACCTGCCTTTCCATAAGGAAACAAACATAATGCTTCAGTGTTGACCCACAGGAGCGCAATTTTCCCATCCGACTTTCCTTGTGCAGGTACTGTGCTTTCCATCTTCAGAACTCGAGTTTAGCTAATGGTTCCTAAATTTTCTTCACACTTATTTGTATGCTAACACTCTAACAGCACGTGAAATCCCAAAAGTCACCCTAGTTAATTTATACTGATTTAAGACGCTGATTCATGCTTGCTGAATGCTTCCTTCCTCTACAAATCTTCATACCACACTTTCAATCCCTCTATGGCGTTTACTACACTTTCAGTTACCCAAATTTTACACACTCGATTAATCAATCTTCCTCCAGCCTTTCTACTTGATCAAATCACTCTTACGCTTGATATAGTATCCACAGGACAGTGATCTCATAAAAGACATTTCCACTGCCTTCAACCTGCTCCATACTGTGAATGTGAAAGAAGTACAAAAGTGTCAGCACCCCGATACCTCAGTTTATTCCCATTGTTGCATTATCAGGTAAATTTCTTTCTTTCTTCAAATTCCTTAAGACTAATGTTATTTTCTGTCTTTCATTTTTCTAATATGTGATTTACTCCATAGGCCAAGCTGCAGATGTATCTGTTCCACCATACTTCTTTCCAATCTTATCTCATATTTTTTTTCTAATGACTCTCATCACTTTGTTATTTCGTATGCTCTCTCAAGTTCCTTCATTAACTTCTACGACTTCTCTCAGGACTTTTTCACCAGTAGAGTGTAATCTGCAAAGCTCAACTGTGACAACTTCCACTTCGTATCAAATTATTAAAAATTTTTGAGGACACCTTTTCTTAACTATTCATACATTTTCCTAACCATTCATACATTTTACAGCCCTCACGAAGACATCATACATCTTTCTATAAAACCTATTTTTACTGGAAACTATTCCTCTTCTCTCCTACTTACCTAACCCTCGCTCTTCTCATAAAAATCTCCACAGCACTTAGCAACTTACAATCTATTCTGTACATTAGCAATGATTATCAC
>NC_091327.1:12899537-12937037 GCF_038502225.1 Cherax quadricarinatus
AGCAGCACGACTACTAGAAGAACAAGAACGCTGACTACTAGAAGAATAAGAGCAGCATAACTAAGAGAACAAGGACATCGTGACTACTAGAAGAATAATAACAGCATGACTACTAGGAGAACAAGAACAGCATGACTACCAGGAGAACAAGAACAGCATGACTACTAGGAGAACAAGAACAGCATGACTACTAGGAGAACAATAACAGCATGACTACTAGGAGAACAAGAACAGCATGACTACTAGGAGAACAAGAACAGCATGACTACTAGGAGAACAAGAACGGCATGACTACTAGGAGAACAAGAACAGCATGACTACTAGGAGAACAAGAACGGCATGACTACTAGGAGAACAAGAACAGCATGACTACTAGGAGAACAAGAACAGCATGACTACTAGGAGAACAAGAACAGCATGACTACTAGGAGAACAAGAACAGCATGACTACTAGGAGAACAAGAACAGCATGACTACTAGAAGAACAAGAACAGCATGACTACTAGGAGAACAAGAACAGCATGACTACTAGAAGAACAAGAACAGCATGACTACTAGGAGAACAAGAACAGCATGACTACTAGGAGAACAAGAACAGCATGACTACTAGGAGAACAAGAACAGCATGACTACTAGGAGAACAAGAACGGCATGACTACTAGGAGAACAAGAACAGCATGACTACTAGGAGAACAAGAACAGCATGACTACTAGAAGAACAAGAACAGCATGACTACTAGGAGAACAAGAACAGCATGACTACTAGGATAATAATAACAGCATGACTACTAGGAGAACAAGAACAGCATGACTACTAGGATAATAATAACAGCATGACTACTAGGAGAACATGGATGCAACTGGCACCATGAATAATAATATCTTTTGTGAATCACTTGTCCCGTGAGAGTCAGTCGGCGCAAGGAAGGCTGGAGGTTCGATCCTCCTTTTGCTAAAGGAAGAATCATTGGTACTAGGAGAGCAAACATAGCAAGGCTATAAGGAGACGGTGTTGGTAGTGGTTTACTCTCCATTAGTGCCGCTGTGAGGATGCTCCTCCTTGCTACCTTTCCGCCAATTAACGAAAAAATGACAATATCGATCCTCTTTGGCGAAATTAAGACTGTGGTGAGTCGAGGTATACATTGGGTTGATTGTCTTAGTAGATCAAGCAAGCTAGAGTAGAATTCAAAGGAGAGCTAAACTCAATAAACGGAGTGAGGTTCAAACTCCTGGCAAAGCCAGCTCTACAATTAGCAGGCCAGTGTTATGCTCATTGTACCATACCGGGTTAATAGATTCATCAAACTAGTTGTATTTCACTAGGAAGGTTAGCATGGGTTCCACTGTGACCACAAATGCAAGAAAACTGAAGACCGAAAAGAATTTATGAGATGTTGTTCATTGAGAATATGAAGAGGAACAGATGATAATTGGTACACACTGAGAAGTAAAGAGACAGGAACAGTGAGACAGAAACACGGAATTATAGTTGTCTGCATATTTCAACCTTCGACTGATTTCCTCAGACGGATTAATAAGTATGTACATTTATGATGATTTAATTTGCAGATGGCCAGTTGCAGCGAAACTGGTGATGCCACAACAGTGACTAAAACGAAACAGCTACCTGTGTGCTGCAAGAAGAAAGCAAACTGTTTGCTGCTTATTTAGCAAGGCTGGCGGCAGTGATTAGGGGAGAGACGTATAAAATTAAATCTCCTCCAGAAGCTATGAGGGAGCCGTCGTAACTCACGGCGCCGGTGATCCATGTTCATGTCACTGTCGCGTCCGCCAACGTGCGTGTCTACCGAGCGTTCGGAGATACGGCGAATCAGATCAAAGGTTCGACCGCGTGAGCGATGCCCTGGACAACACGCACCGATTACCTCCGGCCTGGATAGAAATATAAACCCGCATTGTAGAGACGCCATGGAACCCTCACTGACACGTTCAGGACATGCAGAACCCTTGTGGAACGTGTCTAAATACCCATCATATCTCACTCCTATGGAACCCCACAAATAGTTTTTCTTTAAGCTCTTGGATAATAACACTAAGATTATATAGACATTTCGTTTGTATTTTTTTAGAAATATCTGTTTTTTCTTTTTTTGTAGTTTTTTGAAAGATTATTGATATGCGGGGCAGCAGCCGACTTTCTCGCTTGGAAGTACACGTGGCCGCTGCTGCCGCTGGTGGTGGTGGTGGGGTCTCCACCGGCCTTTACCTTCACCCGCACGCCCACTGTAAACACCTGACCATACAAACCTGTTTCTTATATATTCATATGTGAGTGATAACCACTAACACACACACACACACACACACACACACACACACACACACACACACACACACACACACACACACACACACACACACACACACACACACACACACACACACAAGTGTGTTATATGTTTAGCCCATACTCTAATACACCTCAAATGAATAGCATTAGGGTATGCAAACTATGTCTTCTTATGCTTCTGGTCGATATCTGAAGTCTTGGGTGACACATATACACACCTGCTTGACATCTGATTAGGGTTACTTAAGGCTTGCACAACATTTGTTCACCGTATAAAGAAATGCAACGATGGTTGCTCAGATATTTATCTCTTTGCCACAGATCTGAAAACATAGGTTAGCAACACCTCTTACACACAGTCAAGATGACACACCTGTATAGGATGCACTCATACCTGTAATAAACAGATACACACCTGAACGAGCGCCTGGCTCTTTTCAGTTCTTTTTGCAAATGCAGAAATATTCCTATATTCCATAAAGGAAAATCGCTGCCACAACATAGAATTTTGGGCACATGAGTGTGTTCATTGCAAGTTAGATGAGAGAGCGGGAGAACGAAGAGTTCCTGAGATCGAAGAGCTCTTAAGACGTGTAGATAGCGAACTCACCTTGCTGGGGAGGTTTCCTCACCGTCTTCTTTTCCTTCATCCAGGGGTACTCTGGCATGCCAACCCCTGGAGGGAGAGACTCCAGATAGGAGCTCATGGTTGGGTTGCAAGGGTGAGGACCCATGTCTGGAGGCATCTGGACGTATTCTCCCATGGGCAACGAAGTAGCGCCCGGGGTGACGTAGTGTTGCTGAGACACACACGACTCCATGTCGCCCTCTACGCTGGTCCAGCGCCACCATGGCCTCCGTTCATGCCTTCGTCGATCTGCTCCTTCTCCTCCTCCTCCTCCTCCTCCTGTTTCTAACACTCCTCCTCCTTCTCCTCCTTCTTCCTCCTCTTGGCTAGCTGTCCTCAGCCTTCCGGTATATGGGGGAAGGGGCGGGGAGGTGATTAAAGGGTCGTCGATGGTCTGGAGGGTGAAGACTTGGGGCGTTTCAGAGGGGCAAGCTGGGGAAAGTTGGCACTTCACAACTGGGGATGTGAAATCGAACTGTCGCTTCAATGTCTCTCACATTATGAGACTGTCATGGTCGTGTTAGTCCCTGGGTGCCATAGTACCGTGGAGATCCGCGAGGGGGAAGGCCTTACGGTGCGGGTATCCTTGGCACCGGAGTTCCCGCGGATGGGGTAAGCGGCGTGGTGCGGCCGGGCGTGTGTTTGTAAGGAGGCGCGCGCTGGCGTGGCCGTGTGGTCGCGGCGGCCGTGCGGCTGCAACTGTGCGGGTCTCCGACCGTCCCGAACCCGGCCCCGCCACGGCCCGGCCCCCTCCAGCACCCCTATGGCCCACTAAGGCCCCTCGACGGCCCCTACTCCCCCAGGCACAAACCCCTGCCTCCCCTCCAGAGGACACCTCGCTCGACAGTCACTCACGCAGTCACTCAGAGGCCTCAGCTAGCAGTCACCTGTACGATCATTCACACTCACACATACGGCTGTCATTACTTACACTTACATCTACTGCTGTTATTACTGATATTTCCCCTTAATGTTATCATCACTCATACTCACACATACTGTTATTAACACATAGCCACGCATATTGCTATCAGCACATACAGTACTGCTATCAACACTTACTCGCACACTCCACAATCATCACACACACACACACACATAGTGCTATTGGTTTTAAGTAACTCATAATCCAACGGGACTCTGTTACTCATGTGATCTTTACACACACTCATAATGGACACTGTATTTCACAAAAAAAAGAGAGAGTAATTATCCGAGAAGGAAGGTAGGAATGAGAATATGTAACAAGCGGAGTTCCGCAAGGCTCGGTACTGGGACTATTATTGTTTCCGGTATATGTGACTGATATACCACGAGAGATTATGTCAGATGCATTTTTACTTGCAGATGATGAATAATTGATGAAAATAAAAAGTGACAAGGACAAGGAATAGCTACAGATGAACCTGTACAAATTACACAGATAGGTGAGTAAACACACACACACACACACACACACACACACACACACACACACACACACACACACACACACACCCAACAACAGGAAAAACAGAAACACTAAGTATATTAAGAAAAAATAAATGCTGACTAGACACTAGAGAATATTTATCGAACAGAGTGGCAGAGCTGTGAAATAGTTTCAGGAGGAGGAGCACAGTTCTGCTCCTGGAACTGCAAACAGGCAACCAATACAGAGTAAACACACATACACTCACATAAACTTACATAAAATCACGCACCCATACAAGCATATATACAAAGATGCTGCAAATACTAATAAACTTACTAATAACAAACACATAAAAGCATGAAAATAAACACACATATATGAAAACATCTCATTAATACACAGCCCAAATAACTGCTGTCAAAGCACAATACATCACGTATTCTTTGTAAAAGTATTACTTTAATTTACCCGATTGTGATTTGTTTTACTTACAGTCAAAAAAATTCAAACAAATTAGTCAAAGATGGTACCCTATACCTACAAATCAGATAAAAATGCAGTTCTAGGAGATTAATAATGGAAATGTTTTAACATACTGGGAGCCTTTGAAACAGTTATGCATTGAGGAGAACTTTTTCATGACTTAGTAGTTCTACTTAGAGCGAAACGTTGTTCCAGTTAAGGCTTATTCTGCTTGCATGCGTTTGTCTTGATTCCTGGCGGCGGTATACACTCTCAATAAAGTTAACACTACAATGGTATGTACAAAACGCCTCTGTTAAGTATTCACAACTAATAAGACGAATTAAATGAATGAGGAAGATTAGCGATTCACTTTGAGTCACGTCGCTTCTGACCAGCGATCAATGGCAATCTCTGCTCTCCTTAACAAATTACACCACCACTTACACATCAATTACTGGGCTAGCTGCGTGTGGTGGTACAACTTTTGTGTTGGGACAACTTATTGTATGGGTACATCCTCTGAGTTGGAAATACCTGAGTGTTAGCCAATAGTGCCGTGTGGGAAATCGTAAGACTAATTTCCAATCCTTTCATTTTACATTAATTCTGGGAATTTGTTATAAATTATCAGATGCTACAACAGGCGCATGAAAGCACAGATGTTGAAGCATCAGTCCCAGGTGTTGAACCTTCAATACCAGGTGTTGAACCTTCAGTACCAGGTGTTGTACCTTCAGTACCAGTTGTGGAACCTTCAGTACCAGTTGTTGAACCTTCAGTACCAGGTGCTGAACCTTCAGTACCAGATGTTGAGCCTCAGTACCAGGTGATGAGCTGTCAGTTCAAGTGTTGAACACTCAGTACAGTTGCTGAACCTACTTCGTAATAAAATTGTTTAAGGTGAGTTAAGGTCATTGATAACGAGATCAGCTCCTCCTGGACATGGAATATAGACTGGAAATCATCTAGCAGCTAAAATACATTAAGTCAATTCGACTGTCAGTATTCACTCTATTTTTCTGTCGTTCCTTTGATACGTGATCGACTTCCTAGAAGATTAAGGCAGCAGTAAATCACCTGACTCCTTGCTTTTGTTTTAAGTCCGAAATGAGATTTTTAGAGTTTGGACCGTGATTCCCGTCTTTAGTAAATGATTCAAAGAAAAAAGAATGAAAAGTAGGACAATAAATGTCTTGATTTGGCAGTAATTATTAAATTACTTGAATTAGATGGATGATTGCATGATGGTTCCAGTTAATTACGGAGTCCTAAATAAGTTATGAAGCAGAGGTTAAGCACTTTAATTCCTACTCTTAAAACACAGTGTTTATTTGTGTGTGTGTGTGTGTGTGTGTGTGTGTGTGTGTGTGTGTGTGTGTGTGTGTGTGACCAAATTAATGTCTGCATAAATAACTCATTACGATTGTAACTGGATATAAATATGTACATAGTTATTATCACTGTAACCCGTTCAGCTATCAAAACTTTGCGGTCCAGCGCCTGGACCCATTATGTACCAATGTAATCCATTGACTACCACCCACAGGATGGGTATGCGGTGAATAATAAAGATGTTGAATTTAAACTAACTTAAACTATTGTTTTACATTAAATAGAAAGAAGAGTCATGGTGGGCTACGGGAAGGGAACCATGAAACTGGCAGAGGTTTCTTAATTGATGGAACTGGAGTTACCTTCCCCTTCCTTGGATCATACCTGATTACCCCCCGTATGACCCTTAAAAGAATTAGTGGTTGACGAAACGTCTGCATAATGAAGATACTGAAATGTTCCACATGTGTCTTAGTCATTATCTTCTCAGTAATAACTACCATTAATGTAAGGATAATAATAATAATAATAATAATAATAATAATAATAATAATAATAATAATAATAATAATAATAATAATAATAATGATTATTACATATTTCAGATTTAATCTAACCCTCTCTTTATGGAACCTATATGTTCGCGATTCTCTCTCCTTTTTTTTTAATATTGTTTTAAAAACCAATTGATGAGTAAGAAGGGAGTGGTGGTGGTGGTGTGGCCAGGTGCTGGAAACCTCACCCCAGTCAGCACATCCAACTCAGCAATATCCAGCCACCCTGGCCAGCTGGACAAGGTTTTTCAGCAGGACCCAACTGGCTTATTTCCAGTCTTCTGGGCATTGTTTGAATTGTCTTTTTTTTTTTTAATTATACTTTTTTTGCAGGGCCTTTAAAATCTTTGTTAAAAGATGTTTTGCGCATATGTTTCTCGAAAATATATACAAAGTAGGAATTAATGATTTGAACAGCCTACGAAGAGCATTAGTCGTAATACGGTTGCTGGACGAATTCACAAGCAACCCTCCCTTTGGAGAGGAGAATTTAGCCGACGTTTCGGTCCTGGATCACAAGCAGTCACAAATGATAATTGTCTGGTACTGCTTGAAACGCTTTCTAAAGTTTTCTTTCCAAAGTGTAGATTATTTATGAACAATAAATCTTAATTTAGGACGATAGCGTTGTACTGCCTGCCCAGTGTGCTACAAATTTCTTTTTTATTATTAACATGCTTAAACAGGTCGCGGTCTAAGGTATACTGCCATCACAGTTACACCAGCTGACTGACAACTGTCAATCTAAGGCAGTTGAATTTATCATAAAATACAGTTAAATCGGACTGAAACTTCATCATCCCTAAGAACCTTAAAGGTAATTGCGTAATAGCTGACAAGCTTAGTAATTGTTCTGCCTACGCACCTCGCCAACCGCAGTTCTGATCTGCTGCAAGGTGAGCGCCCGATCCATCAAACAGGGGCAGCTCAGGATTGGTTTGCTAATCACGCTCATGTAAAAACTGGCCAATTTAGGTCATATTAGAACAAGAGAAAGAAGTATAAACATAACCTGCCTCACGTAGCTCTTCTTCTGGCAGAGTTATTTAAGGTTACGTTAGTAACACAGCATGTTACCTTGCGATAGTCGGGGTGTGTGGATGTTTTGTTCGTACTGTCACGTCATGTGATTCCTAAAGTTTCAAAGTATTGGTAGAAATTTGCGACTAATGGCAGCCAGAGTTTGCTGATGTTTTTCCTGAAATTTATATTTTTGAATGTAGCGTTTGCCTTCTCCCACTATAGCTGTTTCTTTGATAGGCTGATACATGAAAAAATGTAATCAAATTGAGAAATATGTTGATTTTCTTAACACCTTCTCCATTACTGCCACTAAAATCCACAACCACTTCTACGTTCTTCGCTAACCACTCTCAATATCAACATATATCTACCTACAACTGTCAGCACATATGCTACAAAATACTTTATCTTCCTCTAACGATAACCTAAGCTATTTAGTTAACCAAAACTGCAATTACACATACTGGTAACCACATGTATCACAATACCCGTATCTGCTCCATGAATTGCAAAATGAAAGTTCAGTCTTCCAAAGGGGCATCAAGAGGAATTTGTTATTTTTGAGATCGATGAATGCATGTACTGGTATGTAGGAGGAATTGGATTCGTGTCTAGATGAGCTGTTTTCCAAACACCAACTACCACTATACCTCTCTGAAACTACAACTAGAAGTGTACGTACCTGCATTCACAGTTACCACTAACCTTAACTAACCTAACCTTAACTAACCTAAACTAACCTAGACCAGCCTTTTAGTTCTAAAACCAAGAATACTATCATCACAACTCAGAACCACAATTGCTACCATACTACCTTCAATCACATTTACTACAATGTCTAAAAATAATCACAACTACTACTAACATACCTACCAGCAAACACAACTTCCAAAATACCTATCAGCAAACCTATGCCTACATACAGGAACAACTATAACAATACCTAATTTCAAGAACAACTTCCACCACTCCCACCAACACCCACAACTACAACCATACCTACCTGCAACCACAACCATACCTACCTGCAACCACAACCATACCTACCTGCAACCACAACCACAACCATATGTACCTGCAACCACAACTGCGAGCATCTACGACCTCCCCATCCGTCGTATCATCATAAAACAAGAGACTCACGAGTATTACACAATTGCTCATATTATCTCGCTGTGTGTAATATAAAAAATGGAGGGTAATAATTCTTCGGTGTGTGAGCAGTACATCAGAGTATAAATACAGGCGGTGAGCATTTGTATACCGGCAACTCCAGGGAAAACTTTTCCAATTTATGGCTCCTTTATGAAAATAGATCCCTATACTGCTCCTTGGAGAATGATCGGTGTTTCTAGTGAAGAGAGAGAGAGAGAGAGAGAGAGAGATCCACGTGTCTCCCCTCTCTCTCTTTTCAGTCCACATCTTCCCTAAGCATCAGTTAGTTATATATATATATATATATATATATATATATATATATATATATATATATATATATATATATATATATATATATATATATATATATATATATATATATATATATATATAACAACACTGCACTAGCCAAGGATTCGAACCCATGTACTGGACTGCCTCATGGTAAGCGAGAACCATATGACGTTTTAAACCACAGGACAAGCCAACCTTACAAGAATGGCGCAGCTAGCACAGAGCTAGCTGTTGGGCCGCCATCCGAGGGCATACGGAGGTGTGGGAGCTTCTAAGCTAATTTCATTCTCACTCAGAATATCCTATCCTACACATACATTGGAACTGAATTTAATTAATAAATCATCTTCAAAACAGAACGAGACAATAAACTGATTGAATATATATTCATACATATACATAACTAATTGATGCTCAGGGAAGATGTGGCTTAAGAAGAAAGAGAGGTAACTTGTGGATCTCTCATATATTCTACTACACAAGCCGTCCTGGACTAGCTCTGCAGAACTGGTGTGATGAGAGGTTATTGGAGTTCAACCACAGAATATGCAAGGTTATTTGAACTGGAGATGGGCGAAGATGATCAGAAATGGAGTACAAGCTCGTGGAAAATTACTGCAAAACCTTACTCACTGAAGAGGACCTCGGGGTGAGCATAGTACCGACCATATATCCTGAGGTGCACATCGGCCTAGTAACCAACGCAGCAAATGCACGTTTGGCAAATCTAAAATTAACCTTTAGGAATCTCAAGAATTAATCACTCACGACATCTAGGAATACACAGCACCACCATGGAAACCATACCTGATGAAGAGTGTAAATAAACCAGAAAAAGTGCTGACGACATTAGATGACGTAGAAAATACTTACATTAATTGATAAAGTGGGGAGGGACAAGCTGTTCGTGAAGTGGGGAAACAGGTACACAACGACATAGATGGAAGTTAAAAGCACAGACAGAAAAATGAAATGGAATTCAGGATGCATTTCTTCATCCTCAGTGTGGTCAGAAAGTGGAATGATCTAGACAACGAAGTAGTAGATGCACACACACACACACACACACACACACACACACACACACACACACACACACACATATAGGTCGTACCCCTTCCTCTCCCCCCCCCTCTTCCCTCCCTCCAGCATCAATCATTAGGTTTCAAAGTGCCGAGTGAGAGAGTGCGTCACCCTTGACAGTAGTGTGTGTATTCATCTAGATGAAAGTAAGTCGGTCGAGTTTCAGCTCCTGAACCCTTGCCTCCTAAAGGTTAGTCGCGTAGTGTTAGATAATCCAATCACTATCGAGTGTGTGCAATGAGTGACTTTATCTAGTATAAATATATGTGTGATACATATTCCAGTCATCTTTAACTTAAAAGTAAATTTGTCTTACAGATAGTGAGGTTTGAGAAACGTTCTCTTTTCTCACACTCTGTGGTAGCAACTCCAGAGCTCTTTATTCACAGATCCAAATCCATCTTGTCGTTGTCTCTTATAACCTGGATTAATAAGACTGAATATCAATGAAATTATTGGTACTGTAAATAAATAGCTGATGAGTACATCTCTCATTACGCGTGTGCACTGAGAGCAGCAGTGCATGTGGACGTAGGAATATATATCTCAGCATATACACACTTTCAAACAAGTTTAATCACAATATACCCATATCTGGGATTAAAATATTCCTGACTGGTGGTAAAACGTTGATATGTTGCTTTTAATGACCTTCATTAATGCCAAATTACCCAACCAATTGATAAATAAAAATCCCAGACTTCAGTTCAAAAAGACTCCACTGTTATATATACACTGGACAACGTTTCGCCATACACAGGGCAAAACGTTTTCCCGAAAGAATCTTCTTCATCAACGTGTGTGTGTGTGTGCATACTTGTAGGCAACCCGCCGTCTCTTCTAGCATTATAAAATTCGTCAAAAATTTCATTGGTATGTGAAACTGAGCTGAACAATTACTGATTAATTATGTTCAATGTTGTTCCATCCTGTTCTCCTAAGCAAACGTCTGAGGTAAGACATCATTTATCCTTCACAGCATGTGAGGCAAGATATCCTTCATCCTTTACAGTGGGTGTGGTATGATATCCTTTATCCTTCATAGTGTGTGAGGCAAGACATCCTTCATCCTTCACTTCCTCAACTATTCCTCGCGTGAGACTTAATCCTGGAGGTTCCAGCTTCCAGATACCCAACATGTTTACATTATATCCTACCTTAATCCTTGGCACAACCCATGTCTGTTTTGCTGGAGTAGTCCTCTCTCTGTTTCTGTTTACCTTCCTCAATGCTATCTACTGCCTCCTTCTCCTCCTCCTCCTCATCCTCATTTTCCTTCTTCTCCTCCTCCTCCTCCTCCTCCTTTTCCTTCTTCTCCTCCTCCTCCTCCTCCTCCTCCTCCTCCCCCTCCTCCCCCTCCTCCCCCTCCTCCCCCTCCTCCCCCTCCTCCTCTCCTCCTCCTCCTCCTCATCCTACTCCTTCAATCCCTGCTTCTTCAATTCCATATTGACCACCCCTATATCTCCGTATGTCTGTTTGTCTGTCTCTCTCTCTCTCATTTCCATTCGCTCTTCCATCGCTCTGGTGCCCTACTCACCGTGACTCTTCAAAAATTCACCCCTTCCACATTCACTCCATTCTCTCAATTATATCCTCCAAGGTGCTATCGGTGATCCTCCATCATATCCTCCACAGTACTGCTGTGACCCTCCATCACATCCTCACCGGTAGCGTTCAACCCAGTAATTCCTCGTACCTACATTCTTTTCCAAGAACCTTTTCACTTCCATTACGCCTTTGCTTTCCTTCCCACATTTAGTGGATGTTATTTATTATATGGAATTTTAATTAAAATGCAGCTAGGATAATGCATCAATGAATCTGCATTGTTTATATACATTTTTTTTACTAACACATCGGTCGTTTCCCACCAAGGCAAGGTGACCCGAAAAAGAAGAAACACTTTCATCACCATTCACTCCATCACTGTCTTGCCAGAGGTGCGCCTACATTACGGTTAAAAATCTTCAACATATCAACACCTCTCCTTCAGAGGGCAGTCACTGTACTTCCTACCTCCACGACTCAAGTCCAGTTAACCGGTTTTCTTGAATTTTTTCATAAATGTTACTTTGCTCACACTCTAACAGTACTAAACCTCCTTTACCCCCTCCCTCCAACATTTCCTAACACGACCCCTACCCTATTAAATATATATATATATATATATATATATATATATATATATATATATATATATATATATATATATATATATATATATATATATATATATATATATATATATATATATATATATATATATATATATATATATATATGCATGCAATAAGATCACAGTAAGCAGGTGATTTTAAAATATGCAAAACAACTACTGTGAAAGAGTAGTGAAATTCCATGCGCTTTTGTGGCTACTCACATTGTCAAGGAACTACCATTTCACAGTGGTTGTTTTGCATATATATATATATATATATATATATATATATATATATATATATATATATATATATATATATATATATATCTCTGTGTGTGTGTGTGTGTGTGTGTGTGTGTGTGTGTGTGTGTGTGTGTGTGTGTGTGTGTGTGTGTGTGTGTGTGTGTGTGTGTGTGTGTGTGTGTGTGTGTGTGTGTGTGTGTGTGTGTGTGTGTGTGTGTGTGTGTGTGTGCAATTTAAATTATCCACATCTTGTTTCTATATTTTCTCCTATATATATAATTGTCATATCGCGCTCATCTGGAGACGGTGCCGATATCTTCATGAAAATACCATTTCTCCCGTGTATGGAATCAGCAGTCCTGAGGGAAGGTAACAGTAACTCCAGATCTGCTGGAATACACACTTTCAAGCTCCAGTAGCTGAAGAAACTTTAATATAATAGTTGACAATATCTTCACTCCTATACTGAGGTCTCCCAGCTCAGGCTGACTACTTTCAACGCAATTTATGAAATCCATCCCAAATGATGGAGTACGACGGGAAATTGTCACTAGCCTTAATTCCCACTATGTGACTGTTGTATAGAGTTGGGTAGTAGCAAATTGCTAATGTATCCACTTTTGGCTGAAAGGAAAGCTTATCCATCGCTCACATATTCCTTTCTTCCTACGTCTATCATATACTTATTCCCTACTTCCTTCTCTTCAGCACTATATCGTCCTCCCTTCCCTCCATTTCACACTTATTCCCTCCCTCCAGCACTCCAAATATCCCTTCATCTAACCTATACTCCCTCCCTACTCCCAGCACGACAAGGGTCACTCCCACTAACCCACTCTCCCTTGTCCCCCCCCCTCTCCCTCTAGCAATTCAGGGCTCCACTGTCCATCCCACACTCCCTCTCTCAGTCCCTCTTTCTCCTGCCCTCCAGGGACACCTCCCTCCCATCCTCCCTCCACTTCAGAGCTCCTCCCTGGCCTCCCACAGCCTCCATACTGCTTTGAAATCCGCCATTGTTATATCCTCCACCCTTTTCTTCATTCTCTTTTATTATTTTTTTACCTTTCCTTATTTCCTTTATATGTCATTCTTCATTCTTCTCTCTTCTCTCCTCTTCTCTTCTCTTCTCTCTTATTCTCTCTTATTCTCTCTTCTTCTCTCTCTTCTTCCCTCTTCTCTCTTCTTCTCTCTTCTCTCCTCTTCGCTTTCTCTCTCTCTCTCTCTCTCTCTCTCTCTCTCTCTCTCTCTCTCTCTCTCTCTCTCTCTCTCTCTCATTCACTCTTAATTTAACCCCAACAGCAGCCAACCGAATGCTCCTTTTCTCTACCAATCCCTTCCCCTCTTTCCCTCCCTCTCTTACACCCCATCCCACCTCTACTGCCATCCCCATCTCCATCTTTCATCCCCACCCATCCACCCTTCCCATCCCCATCCGCCACACGTCAATCATCCATGCGGGCCACAGAGGAGGAGATGACGAATGACGAATTTTATAATTGGCGAGCGATCAATTTACAAATTTCTAACTGAACACGCGAAGATTTACACAAGAGTTTTGATTAAAGCAAACACTGTACTGGGAGTGGAAGTATATGTCATCGTGATTAACATTTACGCATTGAAATTCAAGACTGTTGAGAAGAAATATGCTGCTGTGTGTGTGCGTGTGTGCGTGTGTGTGTGTGTGTGTGTGTGTGTAGTTAACTAATTCTTGTTGCAAGAAGCAACCTTATAATAGCCTTCATCATTTATATATACATATATATATATATATATATATATATATATATATATATATATATATATATATATATATATATATATATATATATATATATATATATATATATATATATATATATATATATATATATATATATATATATATATATATATATATATATATATATATATATATATATGAGCAGATTTAAAGAAATTAAGAAATATTGTTATTTTTGTCACAAACTACCTCTTTTCCGTTTTTATTTTAGATCACTTAATTTGAAAAAAAAAACTATTTTCCAGCATTTCTTCGTACGTACTTTAAAGATAATGTCTGGTGTTGTACTTGTTGTTGCTGCCACTGAGATATCTTCCTCCTCTTCTTTTGTAAAGTGATTCGTATTATCACGTCTTTTATAACTTTCCTTTATTATAAAGAGATTATATCTTGTGGGTTTAGTTTTCCATCATAATTTATATTGATTGATTATGAAATTCAAATATTGGCGTGCCTCTAAACTTTTTTTTTTTATACTTTTTGGTATCGTCAAGGGCCTGATTTTTTTTTTCCTCTCTTCATGGTTATTGTTCATGACTTGTGAACGCCTCAGCCGATCGGTTTCAAATTTACAATACTGATGTGCTGTTCCAAGGGACAAGTTTGAGCAACCACTACCATGTGAAGGTACAAGTGTCCTCTGGTTAATTTTATATGGACCTTTCTATCTGTCAGTCAGTCTGAGTGCCTTTCTGTTTGCTTCTCTGTCTGTCCCTCTCTCTCTCTCTCTCTCTCTCTCTCTCTCTCTCTCTCTCTCTCTCTCTCTCTCTCTCTCTCTCTCTCTCTCTCTCTCTCTCTCTCTCTCTCTCTCTCTCGCTTTCTCTCTCTCTCTCTCTCAGCAAGGTAAGGACCCAGCACTCCGGATGATTAAGTTCCTGATGGTGCTAATCATGATCGCCAATTAACACCGGCGCGCCAACCCGAGCTTTCCCACCAATTGCACTTTTATCGCCGGCCGCAGCGCCAAATGGGGAGGTCCCACGGCTTACCTCCTCTCTCGTATTTCCCGTGCTCCTTCTCTACTTGTGTAAATAAAACGCCGATGCGAGACCCAGATTTAATTGCGAAAGGAGGGACGGCGGTGCTGCTCCAATCTTTGAAGAACATTAACTCTGCTCTGAATGGATCTCCTATACTTTCCCAGTAGTAATGCATATTGGCGGCCTTTACACACGCACACACACACACACACACACACACACACACACACACACACACACACACACACACACACACACACACACACACACACACACACACACACACACACACACACACACACACACACACACACACACACACACACACACAAACACACACACACACACACACAACCTGAGATTGGCGTTTAGACATCTGAGTAAGAAGTCATTCACGACACTGTACACAGTGTACGTAAGACCTATACCGGAGTATGCAGCGCCAGTATGGAACCCTCACCTAGTCAAACACATTAAGAAATTGGAGAAAGTGCAAAAATTTGCAACACGATTAGTCCAGGAACTGAGGGGTCAGTCTTATGAGGAGAGGTTAAGGGAACTCAAGCTGATGACACTAGAGGATAGGAGGGATAGAGGGGACATGATAACAACGTATAAAATACTAAGAGGCATTGACAAGGTGAACAGGGATCGAATGTTTCAGAGATTGGAAACAGGAACAAGGGGCCACAATTGGAAGCTGAAAACCCAGATGAGTCATAGGGATGTTAGGAAGTATTTCTTTAGTCTTAGAGTTGTCAGGAAGTGGAATAATCTGGAGAGTGAAGTAGTGGAAGCAAGTTCCATAAATAGCTTTAAGAAGAGGTATGACAAAGATCATGGAGTAGGGAGAGATTGAATTAGTATCGACCAGTGAAGAGGCGGGGCCAGGAGCTATGAATCGATCCCTGCAACCGCATATAGGTGAGTACACACACACACACACACACACACACACACACACACACACACACACACACACACACACACACAGAGCAGACAGCAGAGGTATGATAAAGCTCACGGCTCAGGGAGAGTGACCTAGTAGCGATCAGTGAAGAGGCGGGGCCAGGAGCTCGGACTCGACCCCCGCAACCTCAACTAGGTGAGTACAACTAGGTGAGTACACACACACACACACACACACACACACACACACACAAAATGTGCTGTTTTGCTTTCCAGTGTCGTGGATAAGCTTAAGTAGCGTATTTGTGAAAACATTTATGCATAACGACTTAGTTGCTTACTCACATGTTGAAGTCTGGCGTAGTCGACAAGCAGCAGAAAGATGCACAAACTTCAAGACCTTCATTAGACAGTTCACGTACACGAGGATTCATCAAGTACTTGATCAAACCTGATGTAGGAGAGACGTTGTACTAGTAAAGGTCTCATTTGTGTCCTGTACCACTCTAGATACAATATTAAATTTGTTACTGGAAGGCCTGGTAATCAGGGAAGAGGCCTCTTTTTAGATGAGCTGAAGCGGTACTGAAGCGGTTCACCCGACACATCAACCTCCGGTGAAATTTCCAGTTTCTACACACAAAATAAAACTATCAGTTTATTTAAATTTTCGTCTCATTCGAACTAGCGTATAACGTTCTTACAGATGGATGCTGCGGCCTTTTGCTTGTAACTTTTGTTTTATGAGCTTTTGCTTGTAACTTTTGTTTTATGAGCTTTTCCTTGTAACTTTTGTTTTATGAGCTTTTGCTTGTAACTTTTGTTTTATGAGCATTTGCTTGTAACTTTTGTTTTATGAGCTTTTGCTTGTAACTTTTGTTTTATGAGCTTTTGCTTGTAACTTTTGTTTTATGAGCTTTTGCTTGTAACTTTTGTTTTATGAGCTTTTGCTTGTAACTTTTGTTTTATGAGCTTTTGCTTGTAACTTTTGTTTTATGAGCTTTTGCTTGTAACTTTTGTTTTATGAGCTTTTGCTTGTAACTTTTGTTTTATGAGCTTTTGCTTGTAACTTTTGTTTTATGAGCTTTTGCTTGTAACTTTTGTTTTATGAGCTTTTGCTTGTAACTTTTGTTTTATGAGCTTTTGCTTGTAACTTTTGTTTTATGAGCTTTTGCTTGTAACTTTTGTTTTATGAGCTTTTGCTTGTAACTTTTGTTTTTATGAGCTTTTGCTTGTAACTATTTGTTTTATGAGCTTTTGCTTGTAACTTTTGTTTTATGAGCTTTTGCTTGTAACTTTTGTTTTATGAGCTTTTGCTTGTAACTTTTGTTTTATGAGCTTTTGCTTGTAACTTTTGTTTTATGAGCTTTTGCTTGTAACTTTTGTTTTATGAGCTTTTGCTTGTAACTTTTGTTTTATGAGCTTTTCCTTGTAACTTTTGTTTTATGAGCTTTTGCTTGTAACTTTTGTTTTATGAGCTTTTGCTTGTAACTTTTGTTTTATGAGCTTTTGCTTGTAACTTTTGTTTTATGAGCTTTTGCTTGTAACTTTTGTTTTATGAGCTTTTGCTTGTAACTTTTGTTTTATGAGCTTTTCTAAAAGATTGTTCACGATTGTAACCTGAGCTGCATAACACCCAGCACAACACTTACAAGTTTTTTGTAGTCATTGTAATTAATACTTAAATCATAATTATTGAGTACAAGAAATTATTATGTTTCTCTCATAATCAGCTGGGGAATTTAAATGATGCAGATATTACTCTGGGAATACTCTAGCATTAACCTAACATGAGTCAAGTATTATTCTCTCATTAATGAAGACTTTGTCAAGCATTAAAAATATACAAGTTACAGTAAGAAGACTATATTTAGCATTTATCAAAATGTCATTTTTTTTTTTATTTACATGCAGGTCTTGAAGACCAGGTGGCATGTGAAAATAATAATGAAGTTTTCACTTGACTTGAAATCAAAACAGTTTTAGTGTCTCCTTGACACCCTTTTACCATCTCTCATTCCGTCTTTCATTTGTTTTACTCAGAGCGAAGCGCTAAAACCGTAGGGGTATTATAGCGCCTGGAGAATGGAAGGCATTCAGGGTCGAAGGAAGGGGAGTATAAATCCAGTTCCTTGGATCAAGAAGCCCTCGAGTTTTTTTTTTTTTCCTCCTTGTCAACTTGACCCCTCTCTCAGTCCTCCATCTTTCCGTCATCTTGACCCTGTCTCAGCTCTCCTCCTTCCCTGTCATCTTGGCCTCCTCTCATCTCTCTCCTTTCCTGTTATCCTGACTCTCTATTACCCTCTAATTTCTTTTCGTCTTGCCTCTCTCTCTCTCTCTCCCTCTCTCTCTCTCTCTCTCTCTCTCTCTCTCTCTCTCTCTCTCTCTCTCTCTCTCTCTCTCTCTCTCTCTCTCTCTCTCTCTCTCTCTCTCTCTCGCTTCTCTCTTTCTCTGTCGTATTGGCCTCCCTCTCATCCTCCATTTATTTCCTAACAGCTTGATTTCCCCTTCCTTCTCTGTTGTTATATTCTGCATTTCCGTCTCCTCCTTTTCTTCATACAATACTCCCTCCCCTTTTTTATCTTCCATATCCCTTCTGTCATTTCCCTTCTCACTCTTCCCTTTCATTCCCGCCTTCCTTAATATCTCCACTCTCTTCCCCTCTTCTCCTATACCCATATTCTCATCTCTTCTTCATCCCCTACTATCATCTTCCCTCCTCTCAACCTCCCATCTTTCCCCTCCCGTCCCCTCCCATCATCGGGTTCTGTGAAGGTGGTAATATTGGCAGTGGTTTTATGCGCTGGTTTTACGACAAACTTATAACGGGGAGAGTTGTGGTGGAAAAAAAGATCGATTCCCGTTTTATTGAGGGCTTCCCGGGCTCTTGGGTTTTGAAATAAGAGTCGGCCAGCGCAGGTTGTGCCTCGTAACTCTGGCTTTCTCAGTTTCCGCAGAGCAAGCGTGTCCAGCTTCAGTTCTTAACTTGACGCACAGTACAGTTCATTAGCGAATCAGTTTCACGATTATCAAGAGGACTTTTTTTTTACACAATCAAGTTTTACACCGCCTATAGAGTTGGGATGACATCCATGAATGAGCTTGCACTGGGTCCCAGCTAGTGGCCATGTTAACCTTTCTAGGTCGGCCTACTTATGTGCCAGATTATAGTGGCATTGTTATAGGTCTGGTGTTGTAGTGGTCACCATCTACAGCTTGTGGTTTGGTTTGCTGTGTTTGAGTCCCCGAAAAATATTTCGGAAAAATAACGTGTATATACATGTATGCCACCAGTATTTTGTTAAATACTCATAATTAACAAAAAATTATGAGAGTGATGATAATTTTAAAATTAAAAACTGCGAAAAGTAAATTGAATGTTCGCATTATTAAATGTGTACATGCATTTACTTGAGCATACGTACATAAACTCATGTGAACTAATATACACATACGCGTATATGTACGAGTATTTTTATGTTTTGCTTCAGTGAATATTAGGTGCACAGGTAGCAACTCAAGGCTTGTAGCACCTGGCCGTCAACAAGGTCAGCTATTTGGCTATCAACAAGGCGAAGCAAGAGCAATTCAAGCACAGAAGGGGTATATTTTCTAACCCTTGTATTCCTTCACTACTTATTTACAATACTGACAATGATAAGATATTAGATTAGCAGTATAATGACGAGACAAGCAAGAGTCATTCAGAGCAACGAGTGGATTCGACCAGAGTTGGCAAGTGTCAACCTTCCAGCCAGGCAGACAGGCACGACGTCACCTTGGCTGGGGGAAGCATGCTGTCACCTGATTGGTGAGTTTAACTGGACAATAAATACAGCAATGTTGTCCCAGAACTGCTACACTCTGAACTGCCAGTTCGCTGATCAAGAAGGCATGATAATGGTTGTGTGATGAATGTTGAATATAGTGTAACATGCTCACCACAGCGGAATTTTGTAGAGGGGAGGGCTGAGATTATGGAACACTGAGATATCTTTCTCGGGTCTAGCAGAGACCGAACTACATCTACTTATTTCTATATTGAAGTGAATCATTCAACTCGTATGATCGATGAGAGGAAGAAGCGGTAGAAGCACATTCTTCCATGCTAGTGCTCATTTCAAGACTAGTCACTACTTAGTAGCATCACCCAGAGAAACTTACCCATCAAATCACGTCAAAGAGGAAGGAGGATGTGATTACCTTGATGTTGCCAAAGATCTCTGGATCCAAGAAATTGAATCGAACCTCACAAATATTTCTGGGTCTTCTCTGAATACCGTCTATTCCTCTTACGGATTTAGCGCTTCATCGTGAATGTAATAAGATACTCACTCAGGAAGTACTTCCTAAACTCTGAGATACATTACCGTGTATAAGTCTCATTGTATATACACTCACTGACAGTTTGCTTTACTCCTTGTCTTAAGGATTAAAGTATTCTTACTTGGTGGTAAACATGCTACAAGCAGCCTTAATAACCCTCGAGTAGTCGATAGGCTTTAAACTCAGTTAACCTTTAACTCTCCCGAACACAATAATGAACAGCTCAGCTTAAAGACTAAAAATCTCAATTTCGTGGCAGAATACTGAAAAAATAACCCACATTTCTATAGAAAACCTGAGACAAAGTTTCGTTTCCTCCTGGATCATTATAGGATCACTGTTGTGAATGATCCAAGATGATCCGAAACGTTGTCCAAATTATCCTCTGTTAGTGTTGATAATTTGTGAACATCTCAGCTACTTCGACAGCAGAGATTCCCAAACAATGAGTTTCGTGGATGGGTAATCCAAGTAACTAGGTGAGGGAGAAAGTGAATTGTTTAATGTTTGAGAGGAGAAGCAGAAGGAGGAAAAGTGGAGTAATAAAAAAAAAAAAAAGACGGAGAGGAAGAGAGGGGGGCATTACATGGAGAGCGAGTGGAAGGTGGAAGGGACATCAGAGGAAGAGGAGAGTTTTGTGAACTTGTATTCAAGAGGAAGTAGTCCACGGGATCCACACAACAGCCATACATTAGCCGTAATATTGTGGTGGAATACGGCCCCGCTGACACTTTTATCGCCTATAGATATCATGTACAGGGCGAGCATAACTCAGAGACGCGTACTCTTGTTGCAGTGTGGGCGGGGGCGTGGACAGGGATATGGGCGGGGGCATGGATGGATGGAGATAGGGGGGAGTGGCACTCTCTTAATGAGTTACGAGACAGGTGAGGATTTGCCCGGTCTCATCGCAGCACCAAGTGGTACGTTCTCAGAATCTTTGGTTATTATTTTATATCACTGTATGTCTGCGGTTCTCTTTCTCTTTCTTCATTTTTCTTCACTTTTATTGTATCGCCTTTCTTTTATTTTTATTTGTTGTCTCTCTAGCTGCTGCCTGTCAGTGAGGCTATCAGTACCACTAATCTGTACAAGTCTCGGTACTTTTCAAGTACACTGTAACAAGTTAGTAGATAAGTAATGTCTTAATTTGTTGTGAAACTGTCTCAGCATATATTTTTACCACTGACTGACATCAGACACTGGACTGTACATACTATGGATCACTCAGTTCTTTCTTTAGTGGCCAACAAATACATTTACCTTTCTATGGTGTGCTAGGCAGAGTTGGTAGAAACGAGTGAGAGCTACAATAAAGACTTGTAGAAACGAGTGAGATTCTTATCGGGTCAGCGCATCCACGTACCTTTCTAGAGAGACTACAAGCTAGAATTAATGATTTATCGCTGCTAGAAAACCGCAAGTAGTTCTAGATGGGTAAGACTCCCCTTGAAAACTCACGAAATCGTAATAACACGATTGAAACAAAAGGGTGGGATTTGAACCCATGGCGAATGAGTTAGTTCGTGATCTGAATGACGCTTGCGAAGGGCTCTTTATCCAAGGAACTGGAGCTGCCTTTCCTTATCTTCTACTAAAGTTCCAGAGGCGTACACATGGAAAGTGATACATACTGCTATTTCCCACAGCGATGACTATTTCCCACACCAATGACTATTCTCCACAGCGATAACTATTCCTCACAGCGATAAATATTGTACACAGCGATAAATATTGTATACAGTAATAAATATTGCCCACAGTGATTGCAATTTCCCACAGCGATAGCTATTGCTCACAGTGATTGCTGTTTCTCTCAGCGATAACCATTTACAACAACGATAGTAATTCAGTCATCACAATAATGATTGTTACCCACGATGACAACAACTTCCTACGACACATATAAATTTCCCCCAAAATTTTAATTATTTCCCAAAATGTAATACTAATTATCGTCTATGATAAATAATTTCCCGCAGCGTAAATAATTTCTCTCCACTTTAATATTCGCGTAAATCATCGCAATGTGTTTTCTCTTCCCTGTTTCACTTCTCATCATTATTTACTCTTTTTTTTTTTTGCTTTTGTACATTCCCCTTCCTTGGATCAAACTTGATTATCTCTAAGGGCCATTGCGATGTATTACTCAATGCGAATTTAGCGTTCCAGTGATTATATAAATACAATTACTACTACTACTACTGCTACTACTAATAATAACAATAATAATAAAAATAATATAATAATAATAATAATAATAATAATAATAATAATAATAATAATAATAATAATAATAAAAAAAAAATAATAATAATAATAATAATAATAATAATAATAATAATAATAGTAATAATAATAATAATTCAATTATATTTTACAATATTATTTTTATCTTTTTATTATTATAATTATTATTCTTATTATTATTATTTATAATTTAGAGAGATCTAAATAAACATGTGTAACATCTGGGTATCTTTATTTGCACTACTCAGGGCCATCCAGTAGCAAATTTATATACGTATTGGAGAAGAAACTCTCTCCAGCATGTAAGTTGAAGAAGCATTTCTTCAGTAAAGATTGCCAGGTGTTGCACCTGTGTTTCAGCCATCAACTTGTCTGTATTGTGTGCCATTAATGTAATGGCGCAGAAACCTAGTAACAGTCTTCTTGCTGTGGCTATTATTCTTACGTTTAGCTAAGCTAATGTACCTCAGGACAACCTGTCTCTCACTTCTCTTCTTTCCAACAACTGTTTAGATTTTTACTCAAGTACGTGTTCCTTTCTGGAGTTTCTGCTTCTTACTGGAGTTCCTGATCTTCTTGCTCCACATCATATAAAGGGGATATCAGAAACTAGTTTTCAGAAACTCTTAATGGAGGGCAAAGAAGTGTTCACCTTCCAGTGCCTTGAAACAGGTAACGAGCACCGTAGTCTGAAGAATCTGGAGCACAGGCTGGAGGATGGGCGTAGTAATATTAATAATTAAGAAAGTGCTTGGCTTGTATAATTAACATTCCTATAATCTTTAACTATCAACGTTAGGAGAAAATTATTTCCCAGGCCAAAACAAAAACACTCTCTTGCTTCTTTTTTTTGACGTGTTCACCACAGAAATGAAATACTTGCCCCAGGCAGAGTCACATTTTATTTTGGGATCGATTATGGTGATGTTTGGGAGTACGGCGAGTCCCACAGCCGCTGCTAGTATGCAAATAACTCACCAGAACTACTACAGTAAAGGGAAGAAAATCTAGCACAGATGAGAAGGGTGGGGGTTGAGGTAGGGGTTTTGGTGGTGGTGATGGTGGTTTGTGGTGGTGTTGGGGGTAATAGTAATGATGATGATTGTGGTGGTGTAGGTAATTAGGGTAGTAATGATGATTATGATGTGGGGAAAATGTTGTTTTCTATCATACCAACCAACCATACATGTACACCTATGATATATATATATATATATATATATATATATATATATATATATATATATATATATATATATATATATATATATATATATATATATATATATATATATATATATATATATATATATATATATATATATAATATATGTATATATATTTATATATATATATATATATATATATATATATATATATATATATATATATATATATATACATATATATATACATACATATATATATATAGGAGAGGAGAGTTATTAAATGGAGAGTTAGAGGTATTGGGAAGATGGAAGGAATATTTTGAGGAATTGTTAAATGTTGATGAAGATAGGGAAGCTGTGATTTCGTGTATAGGGCAAGGAGGAATAACATCTTGTAGGAGTGAGGAAGAGCCAGTTGTGAGTGTGGGGGAAGTTCGTGAGGCAGTAGGTAAAATGAAAGGGGGTAAGGCAGCCGGGATTGATGGGATAAAGATAGAAATGTTAAAAGCAGGTGGGGATATAGTTTTGGAGTGGTTGGTGCAATTGTTTAATAAATGTATGGAAGAGGGTAAGGTACCTAGGGATTGGCAGAGAGCATGCATAGTTCCTTTGTATAAAGGCAAAGGGGATAAAAGAGAGTGCAAAAATTATAGGGGGATAAGTCTGTTGAGTGTACCTGGTAAAGTGTATGGTAGAGTTATAATTGAAAGAATTAAGAGTAAGACGGAGAATAGGATAGCAGATGAACAAGGAGGCTTTAGGAAAGGTAGGGGGTGTGTGGACCAGGTGTTTACAGTGAAACATATAAGTGAACAGTATTTAGATAAGGCTAAAGAGGTCTTTGTGGCATTTATGGATTTGGAAAAGGCGTATGACAGGGTGGATAGGGGGGCAATGTGGCAGATGTTGCAAGTGTATGGTGTAGGAGGTAGGTTACTGAAAGCAGTGAAGAGTTTTTACGAGGATAGTGAGGCTCAAGTTAGAGTATGTAGGAAAGAGGGAAATTTTTTCCCAGTAAAAGTAGGCCTTAGACAAGGATGTGTGATGTCACCGTGGTTGTTTAATATATTTATAGATGGGGTTGTAAGAGAAGTAAATGCGAGGGTCTTGGCAAGAGGCGTGGAGTTAAAAGATAAAGAATCACACACAAAGTGGGAGTTGTCACAGCTGCTCTTTGCTGATGACACTGTGCTCTTGGGAGATTCTGAAGAGAAGTTGCAGAGATTGGTGGATGAATTTGGTAGGGTGTGCAAA
This sequence comes from Cherax quadricarinatus, assembly GCF_038502225.1. Taxonomy (NCBI): domain Eukaryota; kingdom Metazoa; phylum Arthropoda; class Malacostraca; order Decapoda; family Parastacidae; genus Cherax; species Cherax quadricarinatus. Next base: position 12,924,878 of record NC_091327.1, read on the forward strand.
AGAAGAAAATTAAAGGTGAATACAGGAAAGAGTAAGGTTATGAGGATAACAAAAAGATTAGGTGATGAAAGATTGAATATCAGATTGGAGGGAGAGAGTATGGAGGAGGTGAACGTATTCAGATATTTGGGAGTGGACGTGTCAGCGGATGGGTCTATGAAAGATGAGGTGAATCATAGAATTGATGAGGGAAAAAGAGTGAGTGGTGCACTTAGGAGTCTGTGGAGACAAAGAACTTTGTCCTTGGAGGCAAAGAGGGGAATGTATGAGAGTATAGTTTTACCAACGCTCTTATATGGGTGTGAAGCGTGGGTGATGAATGTTGCAGCGAGGAGAAGGCTGGAGGCAGTGGAGATGTCATGTCTGAGGGCAATGTGTGGTGTGAATATAATGCAGAGAATTCGTAGTTTGGAAGTTAGGAGGAGGTGCGGGATTACCAAAACTGTTGTCCAGAGGGCTGAGGAAGGGTTGTTGAGGTGGTTCGGACATGTAGAGAGAATGGAGCGAAACAGAATGACTTCAAGAGTGTATCAGTCTGTAGTGGAAGGAAGGCGGGGTAGGGGTCGGCCTAGGAAGGGTTGGAGGGAGGGGGTAAAGGAGGTTTTGTGTGCGAGGGGCTTGGACTTCCAGCAGGCATGCTTGAGCGTGTTTGATAGGAGTGAATGGAGACAAATGGTTTTTAATACTTGACGTGCTGTTGGAGTGTGAGCAAAGTAACATTTATGAAGGGATTCAGGGAAACCGGCAGGCCGGACTTGAGTCCTGGAGATGGGAAGTACAGTGCCTGCACTCTGAAGGAGGGGTGTTAATGTTGCAGTTTAAAAACTGTAGTGTAAAGCACCCTTCTGGCAAGACAGTGATGGAGTGAATGATGGTGAAAGTTTTTCTTTTTCGGGCCACCCTGCCTTGGTGGGAATCGGCCGGTGTGATAATAAAATAATAAAAAAATATATATATATATATATATATATATATATATATATATATATATATATATATACTAATAGGAATATTTTATTACATAATATGGTACAGAAGATTTATGAGATACATTGTTGATATAAAGGTGGCATATACCGTACATGTTGTTACGTGTGTATCACCGATTATAAGGCGAAAATCTCATCCAGTTCCTCAGACCTGGGGCGTGTGCCCAAAATACAGCAGGCATTACCCCTTTGAACAGCCGCACTGAGCCGCTGGAACAGAAAACTAGCTGCCCTGGGATCCCTAGTTACCCTGATGAGTCTTTTCCCAGCTTCTTAAGGAATTTAGATGCACTCTTTCCCCATGAGCCAAGGGTCTCTGAGCCTATGGGAACAAACATATAATGATGGGCAAGTTCTCCATATTTTCTAGACTTTTGGGACTCCCTAAAGCTGGCAGCTGCCCCTCCTTCCTCCCTGGTGTATTGGAGATAGGTATCAGCCAAGGTAGATGCACATGTATAGTCCCACACCACCTGCTTCCCATCTGTCCAGGCTTGAAGGGTGATACCATCTGGACGCTTCTGGCTGCCATCAGATCTGCATAGTTGGGGTGGCTCCCTTACTGCTGGGCATCCAGCTGTTGTGAGGCTCCTCTTGATAATGTTATTAACCTCCTCATGTCTTGCAATCTTTCCCTCGGATTTACGGCACACAAGACCATATGCAAAACAACAACTGTGAAAGAGTAGGGAAATTCCAAGCGCTTTCGTGACTTTTCACATTATCAAGGAACTATGAAAGTGATACATCAAAGGAAGGCATATAAAGGGTCTAGACCACATCTCACCGTCACATCCCTCAACAAAGAAACACCTGACGCGCTACGATACTCGACTCATAAGAAAAGAGGAACACTGCAGTAGGTCCGCTGGCCTAACTAGACAGGTCCTCACGACATCCCACTAACAAAATATTCTACCCAAGAGTTTAGATTTATTATTTGTCCAATGTATTATTAAATACTTCATAAATTTTATTAATTATAAATGAATCTAATTTATATAAACCAAAGGAAATATTCATATTATTTTCAAAACTGCTTTTTATGAAACAAGATTCAATTATATTGCTGTTGACCATGGACTTCCTTGATACTTTCATAATTCCTTGATAATGTGAGAAGTCACGAAATCGCTTGGAATTTCACTACTCTTTCACAGTGGTTGTTTTGCATATTTTAAAATCACCTGTCTACTGTGATCTTATTGCATATATATATATATATATATATATATATATATATATATATATATATATATATATATATATATATATATATATACATATATATATATATATATATATATATATATATATATATATATATATATATATATATATATATATATATATATATATATGTCGTGCCGAATAGGCAGAACTTGCCATCTTGGCTTAAATAGCAACGCTCATCTTGCCATATAGGACAAGCGAAAATATGTGTATGCAATAATTTCGCCAAAATCATTCTGAACCTAACGAAAAAAATATGTTTCACTGTGTTCATTTAATATTAAATTATTGTAAACAAATCTAAAATATATTTCGTTGGGTTAGGCTAAAATAAATTGTTTTTGTTATAATAAGGTTAGGTAAGTTTTCTAAGTTCCTTTTGGTGCAAAATTATAAATTTTTACATCAACAATAATGAAAAAAATATATCTTTAAACGTATAAGAGAAAATTTTAGAGAAGACTTAATTTTAAATGAGTTCTTGCTAATTGACCAGTTTTACATATTCGGCACGACATATATATATATATATATATATATACATATATATATATATATATATATATATATATATATATATATATATATATATATATATATGTCGTGCCGAATAGGCAGAACTTGCGATCTTGGCTTAAATAGCAACGCTCATCTTGCCATATACGACAAATTAAAATTTGTGTATGCAATAATTTCGCCAAAATCATTCTGAACCTAACGAAAAAAAATATATTTCACTCTGTTTGATTAGTATTAAATTATTGTAAACAAATCTAAAATATATTTAGTTGGGTTAGGTTAAAATAAATTGTTCTTGTTATAATAAGGTTAGGTAAGTTTTCTAAGTTCCTTTTGGTGCAAAATTATAAATTATTAAATTAGCATTAATGAAAAAATGTATCTTTAAACGTATAAGAGAAAATTTTAGAAAAGACTTAATTTTAAATGAGTTCTTGCTAATTGACCAGTTTTACATATTCGGCACGATATATATATATATATATATATATATATATATATATATATATATATATATATATATATATATATATATATATATATATATATATATAAATATATATATATATATATATATATATATATATATATATATATATATATGTATATATATATATATATATATAAATATATATATATATATATATATATGTATGTATATATATATATATATATATATATATATATATATATATATATATATATATATATATATATATATATATATATATATATATATATACATACATATATATATATATGTATATATATATATATATATATATATATATATATATATATATATATATATATATATATATATATATATATATATGCGACGTATCAGCGGATGGGTCTATGAAAGATGAGGTGAATCATAGAATTGATGAGGGGAATAGGGTGAGCGGTGCACTTAGGAGTCTATGGAGACAAAGAACTTTGTCCTTGGAGGCAAAGAGGGGAATGTATGAGAGCATAGTTTTACCAACGCTCTTATATGGGTGTGAAGCATGGGTGATGAATGTTGCAGCGAGTAGAAGGCTGGAGGCAGTGGAAATGTCATGTCTGAGGGCAATGTGTGGTGTGAATATAATGCAGAGAATTCGTAGTTTGGAAACTAGGAGGAGGTGCGGGATTGCCAAAACTGTTGTCCAGAGGGCTGAGGAAGGGTTGTTGAGGTGGTTCGGACATGTAGGGAGAATGGAGCGAAACAGAGTGACTTCAAGAGTGTATCAGTCTGTAGTGGAAGGAAGACGGGGTAGGGGTCGGCCTAGGGAAGGTTGGAGGGAGGGGGTAAAGGAGGTTTTGTGTGCGAGGGGCTTGGACTTCCAGCGGGCATGCGTGAGCGTGTTTGATAGGAGTGAATGGAGACAAATGGTTTTTAATACTTGACATGCTGTTGGAGTGTGAGCAAAGTAACATTTATGAAGGGATTCAGGGAAATCGGCTGGGCGGACTTGAGTCCTGGAGATGGGAAGTACAGTGCCTGCACTCTGAAGGAGGGGTTTTAATGTTGCAGTTTAAAAACTGTAGTGTAAAGCACCCCTCTGGCAAGACTGATGGAGTGAATGATGGTGAAAGCTTTTCTTTCTCGGGCCACCCTGCCTTGGTGGTAATCGGCCAGTGTGCTAATAAAAAAGAAAAAAAAAATATATATATACATATATATATATATATATATATATATATATATATATATATATATATATATATATATATATATATATATATATTTATATATATGTATATATATTATATATATATATATATATATATATATATATATATATATATATATATATATATATATATATATATATATATATATATATATATATATATATATATATATATATATATATATATATATATATATATATATATACCGTTAATAATAGTGTTGTGTCAGAAAGAGAAAATTCTTATCATAGCAAATCCGGGCCCAGACGAGAGATGTGAGATAGGCTGCATGGCGTAAGCTTCGTAATGTTGGCAGTGTCTTACAAATTGTGCCACTGGGCAACCCCCATCACTAACCCTGCAAGATTTAGCCTCACTCTTCACTAAGTCTGAGACGGGCGGTGGTGATCGTCACGCCCCTTCACTATCGACATCCTCCTGGAGATCTGCCCCACTCAATGATATTTTTCCATCGCGGCCTCTGGGAGACACACAATTGGAGACCCGCACGCAAACGCCCCATTGATTTTTTTATCATGAAAATACAGGGGTGGTGATATTGATACATAACACGAGGGGCGCATGAGCCTAGGAGGCCCTGCGGACGTCGGAACTTACAGCCTCCTGGCCGAAAGGCGAGAGTAGTGCGAAAGCCGGTAATTAGGCGGTGTTCAGCCAGTCCGGTTATGACTATGAACTGTTAAACGGACCCGCCTCTCCTGTTACGGTGAAAATATTGCCGTTTGGTTTATGGCTAACCGGCAGGTGAAGCTGACATAAATATTACCGGATTAATTGGAGAAAAAATTTCGATGTGATAATGAAGAAACTGAATTAAAAAGGCGTTTTGCATAATGGTGTGGGTTTTTAAATAATATCGCATTCACGAAAAAAAGTGTTTTTTTAACTATGCACTTGATCCTCATTAGCGTTTCATTATGTACCAGCGGCTGACATGAATAGTATCTGATAATGAAGAAATCACTTACAGTAACAGTTTCGAAATATAGCAAAAGCATTCCCATGTAAAAACTTATCCCAAAATATATCGTGGGTGTCTTTAGTGTCCAATATATCACAGGGAACACTGACAGTTTCCACAGTCTGGCGAGGATTAGCACCACATTCGCTTTGATTGATCCGCTCGTTTTAAAATTAAGGCTCATATAAGAACATATCGCCTGTACGTCAACATTTCAAGAGGTTTTAACCCCTAATATAGGGAAAAAAGTAAGTTTTTTTTGTGTGTATACAAGGAAGGATATACACCACAGTGAGGTATACTCCTTTCCGTATATCTACCTTGTTTGTAATGTCTAAATATATCTGCTCGTTTTTTACTGATTTGTTTCACAGACATGGCAGAAGGATTTACAAATACTGATTAACAGTTAAATGATTCAAATATATTCTTGTCTGCAAATGCAAAAGCAAAAATTATTTTTCTTTTAGTGTAATTAAGGTGATAAAGGAAAATCTTCGTGTGGTTACTTTTCCGACCAGACTATACAACTTACTGTGTAGGGATTGTTTCTGTCTGCACTTAGGAATTCGCACTTCACAACACATATAACAAAAAAAAAAGAAAAGCATAATCCACTGCAGTTCAAATAACTTAGTTATCAGAATAGTTTATAAAGGTATCAGGAAAGATTTTATTGTACCTACAATTGTGTAAATAAGACACACGTGCATCTACAGAAAATCTTTAACAAAGATGCTTCTCAATGCAATAAAACTGAATTCTATGAAATAATAAACCCGCTGGTGGGAGAAACGGATTCTCATTACATTTTCCTAATATTGTTCATACGCCTGATTTACATAGCTGACATATGCGAAAAGGTCACTCAGAGGCTAATACTAGTTATTACAGAGGCAATAATCAAAGTGACAGAAAAACAACACAAACTAACACTGAAGTGTTACAGCGGGTACTTTAACTAGTTTGTTCAGTAGCAAGAAAATATATCTTTACTAACATATTTATACCCCATTATTCTAACAAAATAGGTAATTGTGTAATTGGTGGTTAAAAAACAGAACTACTACTGATATACTTTTAAAAGGAAGTACAAAGCTTTCCAGAGTCTGTAACCAGTCAAGTATACTACAAACATGAATGTTATATTGATATGTTCGACATTTAAGTTTGTAATACTCAAGACAGATCAGCAGGTTTCCGTCATGCTAAGAATCAAAACTGGGAAGCTGATTTTATTATGTTAATAAAATATATTTTATGTACTAGCACAAATTCCTTGAGTTCTTCTTGAATCCATTTCCTTCTCATTTCAACATCTCAGTTGAACCGTGATGCTGTCACAGCCTTTGCCATGTTCTTGTTTGTTGCTGATTTAGTCGTCAAGAAAATCACAGACACGGCTTTTTGACGTAAGGTGAACCGTTTGGTTCTTCCTGGCACTATAATGGAGGTGCTGCAAGGTAGTATGTCTCAGGTAATTTACACTATGTATGATAATTGCGCTTATGTGTATCTGTGCCTGTATAAACTTACTCAGTAGACGTTAAGTGAGGGGAGCTGGACGCTGTGGTGGGCCACAGTAGCAGTGACCACTGGCGCCACAGTAGCAGTGACCACTGGCGCTACGGTAGCAGTTACCACTGGCGCCACAGTAGCAGTGACCACTGGCGCTACGGTAGCAGTGACCACTGGCGCCACAGTAGCAGTGACCACTGGCGCTACGGTAGCAGTGACCACTGGCGCCATAGTAGCAGTGCCCACTGGCGCTACGGTAGCAGTGACCACTGGCGCCATAGTAGCAGTGCCCACTGGTGCTACGGTAGCAGTGACCACTGGCGCCATAGTAGCAGTGACCACTGGCGCTACGGTAACAGTGACCACTGGCGCCACAGCAGAATGACCACTGGCGCCACAGTAGCAGTGACCACTGGCGCTACGGTAGCAGTGACCACTGGCGCCACAGTAGCAGTGACCACTGGCGCCACAGTAGTAGTGACCACTGGCGCCACGTTAGCAGTGACCACTGGCGCCACGGTAGTAGTGATCACTGGCGCCAAGGTAGTAGTGACCACTGGCACCACGGTAGCAGTGACCACTGGCGCTACGGTAGCAGTAACCACTGGCGCCACAGTAGCAGTGACCACTGACGCCACAGTAGTAGTGACCACTGGCACCACGGTAGCAGTGGCCACTGGCACCACGGTAGCAGTGACCACTGGCGCTGCGGTAACAGTAACCACTGGCGCCACAGTAGCAGTGACCACTGGCGCCAAGGTAGCAGTGAGCACTGGCGCCAAGGTAGCAGTGACCACTGGCTTACCTGTGCTTGATAAAGTGGTCTGAATGTTTTCTTCTGCCATGGCCTAGATTATATGATCTGATTTATGTCCTTTGACCTGACACTATGTAAGCTTCATCTCTTCTAGACTTTTTTTTGACGGTCTTAGTATGAGGCTGAAATATACAAAAGTGGCTTTAAAAAGAGGCCTATGTGAATTTGTTACAAGGGCTTGAAGCAATGAGACATTAGCATTTATATACTGACCTCTGAGAAAAAAAAACTGCAATGGCCAAACATCTGCTGGGAGTACACTCGCTTTATAAGTTTGCAATACATGGTAATCTGAGGAATTCTAAAAAACCATTATGCATATCCCGGCCTGATATACGCACGCAACAATTACATTATGCATGAATTTATACGCATTTTCACGCCCATAACAAACCCGACAATGATGCAACTCCCGAAAAAGCCTAATCCCAATGTGGTGTTAGTCACCCTCAGGGCTCCCCAGTCTCGTCCCTCTTCCCACAGTATCCTTCCCTTCTCCATTTTTTTCCTTACTTCCTTATTCTTCCTCTATCTTTCTAGTTTTCATATCTATCCGAAATCCTTCCCCTTCTCTCTTATTTATTATAAAATGTGGAATAATAATGTCTGTACACGGTGTTAGGAATATTATTATTTTTATTATCACACAGGCCGATTCCCACCAAGGCAGGGTGGCCCGAAAAAGAAAAACTTTCACCATCATTCACTCCATCACTGTCTTGCCAGAAGGGTGCTTTACACTACAGTTTTTAAACTGCAACATTAACACCCCTCCTTCAGAGAGCAGGAACTGTACTTCCCATCTCCAGGACTCAAGTCCGGCCTGCCGGTTTCCCTGAACCCCTTCATAAATGTTACTTTGCTCACACTCCAACAGCACGTCAAGTATTAAAAACCATTTGTCTCCATTCACTCCTATCAAACACGCTCACGCATACCTGCTGGAAGTCCAAGCCCCTCGCACACAAAACCTCCTTTACCCCCTCTCTCCAACCTTTCCTAGGCCGACCCCTACCCCGCCTTCCTTCCACTACAGACTGATACACTCTTGAAGTCATTCTGTTTCGCTCCATTCTCTCTACATGTCCGAACCACCTCAACAACCCTTCCTCAGCCCTCTGGACAACAGTTTTGGTAATCCCGCACCTCCTCCTAACTTCCAAACTACGAATTCTCTGCATTATATTCACACCACACATTGCCCTCAGACATGACATCTCCATTGCCTCCAGCCTTCTCCTCGCTGCAACATTCATCACCCATGCTTCACACCCATATAAGAGCGTTGGTAAAACTATACTCTCATACATTCCCCTCTTTGCCTCCAAGGACAAAGTTCTTTGTCTCCACAGACTCCTAAGTGCACCACTCACTCTTTTTCCCTCATCAATTCTATGATTCACCTCATCTTTCATAGACCCATCCGCTGACACGTCCACTCCCAAATATCTGAATACATTCACCTCCTCCATGCTCTCTCCCTCCAATCTGATATTCAATCTTTCATCACCTAATCTTTTTGTTATCCTCATAACTTTACTCTTTCCTGTATTCACCTTTAATTTTCTTCTTTTGCACACCCTACCAAATTCATCCACCAATCTCTGCAACTTCTCTTCAGAATCTCCCAAGAGCACAGTGTCATCAGCAAAGAGCAGCTGTGACAACTCCCACTTTGTGTGTGATTCTTTATCTTTTAACTCCACGCCTCTTGTCAAGACCCTCGCATTTACTTCTCTTACAACCCTATCTATAAATATATTAAACAACCACGGTGACATCACACATCCTTGTCTAAGGCCTACTTTTACTGGGAAATAATTTCCCTCTTTCCTACATACTCTAACTTGAGCCTCACTATCCTCGTAAAAACTCTTCACTGCTTTCAGTAACCTACCTCCTACACCATACACTTGCAACATCTGCCACATTGCCCCCCTATCCACCCTGTCATACGCCTTTTCCAAATCCATAAATGCCACAAAGACCTCTTTAGCCTTATCTAAATACTGTTCACTTATATGTTTCACTGTAAACACCTGGTCCACACACCCCCTACCTTTCCTAAAGCCTCCTTGTTCATCTGCTATCCTATTCTCCGTCTTACTCTTAATTCTTTCAATAATAACTCTACCATACACTTTACCAGGTATACTCAGCAGACTTATCCCCCTATAATTTTTGCACTCTCTTTTATCCCCTTTGCCTTTATACAAAGGAACTATGCATGCTCTCTGCCAATCCCTAGGTACCTTACCCTCTTCCATACATTTATTAAATAATTGCACCAACCACTCCAAAACTATATCCCCACCTGCTTTTAACATTTCTATCTTTATCCCATCAATCCCGGCTGCCTTACCCCCTTTCATTTTACCTACTGCCTCACGAACTTCCCCCACACTCACAACTGGCTCTTCCTCACTCCTATAAGATGTTATTCCTCCTTGTCCTATACACGAAATCACTGCTTCCCTATCTTCATCAACATTTAACAATTCCTCAAAATATTCCCTCCATCTTCCCAATACCTCTAACTCTCCATTTAATAACTCTCCTCTCCTATTTTTAACTGACAAATCCATTTGTTCTCTAGGCTTTCTTAACTTGTTAATCTCACTCCAAAACTTTTTCTTATTTTCAACAAAATTTGTTGATAACATCTCACCCACTCTCTCATTTGCTCTCTTTTTACATTGCTTCACCACTCTCTTAACCTCTCTCTTTTTCTCCATATACTCTTCCCTCCTTGCATCACTTCTACTTTGTAAAAACTTCTCATATGCTAACTTTTTCTCCCTTACTACTCTCTTTACATCATCATTCCACCAATCGCTCCTCTTCCCTCCCGCACCCACTTTCCTGTAACCACAAACTTCTGCTGAACACTCTAACACTACATTTTTAAACCTACCCCATACCTCTTCGACCCCATTGCCTATGCTCTCATTAGCCCATCTATCCTCCAATAGCTGTTTATATCTTACCCTAACTGCCTCCTCTTTTAGTTTATAAACCTTCACCTCTCTCTTCCCTGATGCTTCTATTCTCCTTGTATCCCATCTACCTTTTACTCTCAGTGTAGCTACAACTAGAAAGTGATCTGATATATCTCTGGCCCCTCTATAAACATGTACATCCTGAAGTCTACTCAACAGTCTTTTATCTACCAATACATAATCCAACAAACTACTGTCATTTCGCCCTACATCATATCTTGTATACTTATTTATCCTCTTTTTCTTAAAATATGTATTACCTATAACTAAACCCCTTTCTATACAAAGTTCAATCAAAGGGCTCCCATTATCATTTACACCTGGCACCCCAAACTTACCTACCACACCCTCTCTAAAAGTTTCTCCTACTTTAGCATTCAGGTCCCCTACCACAATCACTCTCTCACTTGGTTCAAAGGCTCCTATACATTCACTTAACATCTCCCAAAATCTCTCTCTCTCCTCTGCATTCCTCTCTTCTCCAGGTGCATACACGCTTATTATGACCCACTTCTCGCATCCAACCTTTACTTTAATCCACATAATTCTTGAATTTACACATTCATATTCTCTTTTCTCCTTCCATAACTGATCATTTAACATTACTGCTACCCCTTCCTTTGCTCTAACTCTCTCAGATACCCCAGATTTAATCCCATTTATTTTCCCCCACTGAAACTCTCCTACCCCCTTCAGCTTTGTTTCGCTTAGGGCCAGGACATCCAACTTCTTTTCATTCATAACATCAGCAATCATCTGTTTCTTGTCATCCGCACTACATCCACGCACATTTAAGCATCCCAGTTTTATAAAGTTTTTCTTCTTCTCTTTTTTAGTAAGTGTCTACAGGAGAAGGGGTTACTAGCCCATTGCTCCCGGCATTTTAGTCTCCTCATACGACACGCATGGCTTACGGAGGAAAGATTCTTTTCCACTTCCCCATGGACAATAGAAGAAATAAAGAAGAACAAGAGCTATTTAGAAAAAGGAGAAAAACCTAGATGTATGTATATATATATGCATGTGCGTGTCTGTGAAGTGTGACCAAAGTGTAAGTAGGAGTAGCAAGATATCCCTGTTATCTAGCGTGTTTATGAGACAGAAAAAGAAACCAGCAATCCTACCATCATGCAAAACAGTTACAGGTTTCTGTTTCACAGTCATCTGGCAGGACGGTAGTACTTCCCTGGGTGGTTGCTGTCTACCAACCTACTACCTATATATATTTTCCTCTGTACAGCTTTAACTTACTTCTACTTCGTGTGATACCTGGAGGGTGTTTCGGGTGTCAACGCCCCCGCGGCCCGGTCCATGACCAGTCGTGGCCCCTGCCCCTACCCCACACATCGCTTCCCTAACACCACGTTCCCCTGTCCCACACTTCACTTCCCTCGCTAACACCGTGCCCAACCGCTCCTGTTCC
>NC_091327.1:12949537-12987037 GCF_038502225.1 Cherax quadricarinatus
ATTCTCCATCTCCTCGGATCAAGTTTTTTGGAACCCCCCCACTTTCACCCCCCAATCCCAAAAATTTCTCGACAATACCATGACTCCATCTCCTTGGATCAAGTTTTTGGATTCCCCCCTATGGGGTTTTCGAAATTCTCCATCTCCTTGGATCAAATTTTTGGAATCCCCCCCTATGGGGTTTTCGAAATTCCTTGGATCAAGGTTTTTTGGATTCCCCCCTCTGGGGGTAAGCATTCAAATGAACTCCTCCTATGGGGCATGCTTACTACAGGTCTAAACATCTTCCCCTTATTATTTTAAAATGAACTAAAACCTTCCTCTCATTAAGTTAAATGAACTAAAAGTTTCCTCTCATTAAGTTAAATGAACTAAAAAAAGCGTTTACTCGGCGGTCAGTGACGTCACACATACAAGCTAAATCTTGTCGACTTACCCCTATGTCAGTGACGTCACGTGATGACCGCGCACACAGGTTGAATCTTGTCTACCCTTTTACCCACCCTCACACTCCAACCAACACCTCACAATTTTCACTCATAACCCCCAATTTTTCTCGTTTTAACCCTTTTAGTTCATTAAAGTTAATAAGGGGATACATGCATCAGAAAGTCACCACATCGCTTACATCCACTTTCGTTAAATTCACTACTCACAATTTTACATATTACGAAGTTAAATACGCACTTTTACTTTGAACATCTTCAAAACACTCTCATAAATCATTTGAATACTCACAAAAAATACCTTTATACATTTCCAAACAACACTGAAATACTCCAAAATCATCATTCGAACACCCCCCAAATCACCTCTGAATACTCCCAGAACACCTTCATAAGTACTCTTGCACATCATTTGAACACCTTCATAAGTACTCTCATAATCATTTGTACACCTTCAAAAAACACCTTTGAATACTCACATAAACAACATTTGAACACACTCAAAACACCTTTGAACATTTCCAAAACACTATTTGAGTACTCCCAAATAAGATTTGACATCTCTAATTTATCTGCACTTTCATTAAATTACAACTCATCCCTCAGTCTCCAGACTAGGCATTTTCTCGTTTTTACCCTTTTAGTTCATTAAAGTTATTAAGGGGACACAATACATCAGAAAAAAGTCACAAAAACTAACTCAAACACTTTACTTTGAACACCCCCAAAGTACTCTCATAATCATTTGAATACTCACATAAACACCCTTGAACACCTTCAAAACACCTTTGAATATCGTTTTAAACTAATTTCATCACAACCCACTTATATCATCTTTTTTCGGTAACTCTAATTCGACTACACTACCCTCATCAATTACCAACAAATTTTACTCGTTTTAACTAATGTCATCACTGTAACCAAGATTTTCACAAAAAAAAAACTCTATGACACCTAACACACACGCACACACACACCCCACAACACCCACAATTTTTCTCGTTTTAACCCTTTTAGTTCATTAAAGTTAATAAGGGGACACAGTACATCAGAAAGTCACAACAACAACATCCACAACCCACAATTTTTTCTCGTTTTAGCTAATTTCATCAGAAAAAGTCCCAACAACAACCCACTTATAACATCTTTTTTCGGTATCTCTAGTTCGACAACAACACCCACATCCCACAACACCCACGAACATTTCCAAAACACTATTTGAGTACTCCCAATTACACCACTGATTACTACTAAAACACCACTGAATTCAATCAAAACACCCTTCAACACCTTCAAACACCCTTGAACACCTTCAAAACACTCTTGAACACCTTCAAAATCACCTTTGAACATTTCCAATCAACACTGAAACACTTCCAAAAAACACAATTTGAGTACTCCCAATTACACCACTGAATACTACTAAAACACCGCTGAATTCAATCAAAACACCCTTCAACACCTTCAAAACACCTTTGAACACCTTTGAACACCTTAAAAAAAAAAAACATTTGAACACACTCAAAACACCTTTGAACACCTTTGAACATTTCCAAACAACACTGAAACACTTCCAAAAACACCATTTGAGTACTCCCAAATACACCACTGAATACTAAAACACCACTGAATACACTCAAAACACCACCAAAATCACCATAAACTAAGATCAACACCCACATCCCACAACACCCACAACCCACAACACCCACAATTTTTTCTCGTTTTATCTAATTTCATCAGAAAGTCACAACACCCACACCCCCCATTTTTTTCTCGTTTTAACCCTTTTAGTTCATTAAAGTTAATAAGGGGACACACTACATCAGAAAAAGTCCCAACAACAACCCACTTATAACATTTTTTTCGGTATCTCTAGTTCGACAACAACACCCACAACACCCACATCCCACAACACCCATGAACATTTCCAAAACACTATTTGAGTACTCCCAATTACACCACTGATTACTACTAAAACACCGCTGAATTCAATCAAAACACCCTTCAACACCTTCAAATACCCTTGAACACCTTCAAAACACTCTTGAACACTTTTCAAAAACACCTTTGAACATTTCCAATCAACACTGAAACACTTCCAAAAACACCATTTGAGTACTCCCAATTACACCACTGATTACTACTAAAACACCGCTGAATTCAATCAAAACACCCTTCAACACCTTCAAACACCCTTGAACACACTCAAAACACCCTTCAACACCTTCAAAAACACCTTTGAACACCTTCAAAACACCTTTGATCACATTCAAAACACTCTCATAATCATTTGAACACACTCAAAACACCTTTGAATAACCTCAAAACACCTTCGAACACCTTCAAAACACCCTTGAACACCCTTGATCACCTTCAAAAAAACAACATTTGAACACACTCAAAACACCTTTGAACACCTTTGAACATTTCCAAACAACACTGAAACACTTCCAAAAACACCATTTGAGTACTCCCAAATACACCACTGAATACTAAAACACCACTGAATACACTCAAAACACCACCAAAATCACCATAAACTAAGATCAACACCCACATCCCACAACACCCACAACCCACAACACCCACAATTTTTTCTCGTTTTAACCCTTTTAGTTCATTAAAGTTAATAAGGGGACACAGTACATCAGAAAGTCACAACACCCACACCTCCCATTTTTTTCTCGTTTTAACCCTTTTAGTTCATTAAAGTTAATAAGGGACCACACTACATCAGAAAAAGTCACAAAAACAACCCACTTATAACGTCTTTTCGGTATCTCTAGTTCGACAACAACACCCACATCCCACATCACCCACATCCCACATCCCCCACACACACACACAGACACACACACACACATCCCTAACCTAGCCTAACCTAACCTAACTTATCCTAACCTAACCTAACCTAACCTAACCTAACCTAACCTAACTTATCCTAACCTAGCCTAACCTAACCTAACCTTACCTAAATTATCCTAACCTAACCTAACCTAGCCTAACCTAACCTAACTTAACCTAACCTAACCTAACCGAACCTACCCTAACCTAACCTTACCTAACCTAACCTAGCCTAACCTAACCTAACCTAACTTAACCTAACCCAACCTAACCTAACCTAACCTAGCCTAACCTAACTTAACCTAACCTATCTTAACCTTACCTAACCTAACCTAGCCGAACCTATCCTAACCTAACCTAAAATATATTGGAACACTTCCAAAATACATTAGAGTACTCCAGAATTACTTTGAACGACTCCATTTTTGGATATTTCCAAATTAGTTTTGAAAACTTTATCGTAAAATCGAACATTATTTTCTTGTTGGTAAAACACACTCAATGGTAGAAATATTTACTCGATTTCCGAATAGAAGCACTGTCCTCGCTCTGAGAGACTCATTGTGGGTCACCCCAACACATGGTGTAATGCGCTTCACACCCAAGGTAGAACATAACACCTGCGTCAACTCAGGACAGACAGGCGCCATGTAATGCGGGTAACATCCAAGGTAGAAAATCATCTCTTTCCAGACCAACTGTCTATCCTAACCTAACCTAACCTAACCTAATTCCTAACCTAACCTAACCTCACCTAACCGAACCTAACCTAACTCCATCAATCACCTCTATCCTAACCTAACCTAACCTAACCTAACCCAACCTAACTCCATCAAACACCTCTATCCTAACCTAACCTAACCTATCCTAACCTAACCTAACTCCATCAAACACCTCGAATACTACCTAACTTAACCTAACCTAACCTTACCTAACCTACCGAACCTAACCTAACCTTACCTAACCTACCCTAACCTGTCCCAACCCAACCTAACCTAACCTATCCTAACCTAACCTAACCTAACCTAACCTAACTTATCCTAAGCTAACCTAACCTAACTTATCCTAACCTAACCTATCCTAACCTAACCTAAACACTGACTAACTTTGAACCAACTCTGAACACCACTGATCTTCTTCAAAAAATGCTCTGCACATCATTTGAACACCTTCAAAAAAAACACCATCAAACACCTCCGAATACTCCCAAAAAAACACTACTGATTACTACCAAATCATCACTGAATACTACCAATCACCGTCAAAATCACCAGAAACTAAGTTTAACATCACCATCTAACATCCTTTTTATAGAAATCCCCTCAAATCACTATAACCAAGAACTCCCTCCCCATTTGGCGCATAAAAAAAAAGCATGAACACAAACCTAATACGCAAACACTTAGTACATGATCACCATCAACTGAAAACATATCTTATACACACACATAATATAAGACAATCACCAACTACAATCACCCATGTTCACTTACCTCAAAATCACTAATATCACAGAAAACAATCATTTTTATAAACATTTCACACACACACACACACACACAAAAAAAAAATCATATTTGACAATATCTAAGCGCACTCACCTCACTACCACCAACACACGATGTCTCACCTCACAGGACCGACGAGCTCACCTCCAGTGACGTCACACTCCCATTGTGTTACTTGGTGGTTGGTAACATCACACCTAACCCCCCTTGTTTCAACCTGTTGTACCCTACATTATCTAAGAACACTATATCCAAGACGATTACCAGATTTTATGATCCCCAACACCAAGATCACAGAAAACACACATTTTTATAATTATTCACACAAAAATCACGATCACCAATTCCATATCATGTTTACCGTCATCTATCAACACTAATCACCAAGATCACCAAAAAATCTAAGATCATGCATCTCAAAACTACTATGATCACTGAAAACACTTATTTTTTAAACATTCGCACAAAAATAAGACATACACAAAAATACCACAACACTTCCACCAACATCTATAACATAACATGAGCACTATAACATATCACTATCACAAAAAAAATAATACACAAACACCCACATATTATACATTTCAATTGGAAATTTAAGACATGAGACATACACACCAAATCTAAGACATTCACCTCCAACTAAGACATACACATCACCCTTAAAACTTCCTTCCTTATTCATTCCGCATATCTCCTAGAGCTGTTTTAACCCCGACGGTTCCATCACGACGTAGGAGCCAGAGGAACCATCACCACTCCAACACCACCTACTACACTCTGGCTCCTACGTCGTGGTGGATCCGTCGGGGTTAAAACAGCTCTAGGAGATATGCGGAATGAATAAGGAAGGAAGTTTTAAGGGTGATGTGTATGTCTTAGTTGGAGGTGAATGTCTTAGATTTGGTGTGTATGTCTCATGTCTTAAATTTCCAATTGAAATGTATAATATGTGGGTGTTTGTGTATTATTTTTTTTGTGATAGTGATATGTTATAGTGCTCATGTTATGTTATAGATGTTGGTGGAAGTGTTGTGGTATTTTTGTGTATGTCTTATTTTTGTGCGAATGTTTAAAAAATAAGTGTTTTCAGTGATCATAGTAGTTTTGAGATGCATGATCTTAGATTTTTTGGTGATCTTGGTGATTAGTGTTGATAGATGACGGTAAACATGATATGGAATTGGTGATCGTGATTTTTGTGTGAATAATTATAAAAATGTGTGTTTTCTGTGATCTTGGTGTTGGGGATCATAAAATCTGGTAATCGTCTTGGATATAGTGTTCTTAGATAATGTAGGGTACAACAGGTTGAAACAAGGGGGGTTAGGTGTGATGTTACCAACCACCAAGTAACACAATGGGAGTGTGACGTCACTGGAGGTGAGCTCGTCGGTCCTGTGAGGTGAGACATCGTGTGTTGGTGGTAGTGAGGTGAGTGCGCTTAGATATTGTCAAATATGATTTTTTTTTTTTTGTGTGTGTGTGTGTGTGTGAAATGTTTATAAAAATGATTGTTTTCTGTGATATTAGTGATTTTGAGGTAAGTGAACATGGGTGATTGTAGTTGGTGATTGTCTTATATTATGTGTGTGTATAAGATATGTTTTCAGTTGATGGTGATCATGTACTAAGTGTTTGCGTATTAGGTTTGTGTTCATGCTTTTTTTTTATGCGCCAAATGGGGAGGGAGTTCTTGGTTATAGTGATTTGAGGGGATTTCTATAAAAAGGATGTTAGATGGTGATGTTAAACTTAGTTTCTGGTGATTTTGACGGTGATTGGTAGTATTCAGTGGTGATTTGGTAGTAATCAGTAGTGTTTTTTTGGGAGTATTCGGAGGTGTTTGATGGTGTTTTTTTGAAGGTGTTCAAATGATGTGCAGAGCATTTTTTGAAGAAGATCAGTGGTGTTCAGAGTTGGTTCAAAGTTAGTCAGTGTTTAGGTTAGGTTAGGATAGGTTAGGTTAGGATAAGTTAGGTTAGGTTAGCTTAGGATAAGTTAGGTTAGGTTAGGTTAGGTTAGGTTAGGATAGGTTAGGTTAGGTTGGGTTGGGACAGGTTAGGGTAGGTTAGGTTAGGTTAGGTTAGGTTCGGTAGGTTAGGTAAGGTTAGGTTAGGTTAAGTTAGGTAGTATTCGAGGTGTTTGATGGAGTTAGGTTAGGTTAGGATAGGTTAGGTTAGGTTAGGATAGAGGTGTTTGATGGAGTTAGGTTGGGTTAGGTTAGGTTAGGTTAGGTTAGGATAGAGGTGATTGATGGAGTTAGGTTAGGTTCGGTTAGGTGAGGTTAGGTTAGGTTAGGAATTAGGTTAGGTTAGGTTAGGTTAGGATAGACAGTTGGTCTGGAAAGAGATGATTTTCTACCTTGGATGTTACCCGCATTACATGGCGCCTGTCTGTCCTGAGTTGACGCAGGTGTTATGTTCTACCTTGGGTGTGAAGCGCATTACACCATGTGTTGGGGTGACCCACAATGAGTCTCTCAGAGCGAGGACAGTGCTTCTATTCGGAAATCGAGTAAATATTTCTACCATTGAGTGTGTTTTACCAACAAGAAAATAATGTTCGATTTTACGATAAAGTTTTCAAAACTAATTTGGAAATATCCAAAAATGGAGTCGTTCAAAGTAATTCTGGAGTACTCTAATGTATTTTGGAAGTGTTCCAATATATTTTAGGTTAGGTTAGGATAGGTTCGGCTAGGTTAGGTTAGGTAAGGTTAAGATAGGTTAGGTTAGGTTAGGTTAGGGTAGGTTAGGTTAGGTTAGGTTAAGTTAGGTTAGGCTAGGTTAGGTTAGGTTAGGTTGGGTTAGGTTAAGTTAGGTTAGGTTAGGTTAGGCTAGGTTAGGTTAGGTAAGGTTAGGTTAGGGTAGGTTCGGTTAGGTTAGGTTAGGTTAAGTTAGGTTAGGTTAGGCTAGGTTAGGTTAGGTTAGGATAATTTAGGTAAGGTTAGGTTAGGTTAGGCTATTTTAGGATAAGTTAGGTTAGGTTAGGTTAGGTTAGGTTAGGTTAGGTTAGGATAAGTTAGGTTAGGTTAGGCTAGGTTAGGGATGTGTGTGTGTGTGTCTGTGTGTGTGTGTGGGGGATGTGGGATGTGGGTGATGTGGGATGTGGGTGTTGTTGTCGAACTAGAGATACCGAAAAGACGTTATAAGTGGGTTGTTTTTGTGACTTTTTCTGATGTAGTGTGGTCCCTTATTAACTTTAATGAACTAAAAGGGTTAAAACGAGAAAAAAATGGGAGGTGTGGGTGTTGTGACTTTCTGATGTACTGTGTCCCCTTATTAACTTTAATGAACTAAAAGGGTTAAAACGAGAAAAAATTGTGGGTGTTGTGGGTTGTGGGTGTTGTGGGATGTGGGTGTTGATCTTAGTTTATGGTGATTTTGGTGGTGTTTTGAGTGTATTCAGTGGTGTTTTAGTATTCAGTGGTGTATTTGGGAGTACTCAAATGGTGTTTTTGGAAGTGTTTCAGTGTTGTTTGGAAATGTTCAAAGGTGTTCAAAGGTGTTTTGAGTGTGTTCAAATGTTGTTTTTTTGAAGGTGATCAAGGGTGTTCAAGGGTGTTTTGAAGGTGTTCGAAGGTGTTTTGAGGTTATTCAAAGGTGTTTTGAGTGTGTTCAAATGATAATGAGAGTGTTTTGAATGTGATCAAAGGTGTTTTGAAGGTGTTCAAAGGTGTTTTTGAAGGTGTTGAAGGGTGTTTTGAGTGTGTTCAAGGGTGTTTGAAGGTGTTGAAGGGTGTTTTGATTGAATTCAGCGGTGTTTTAGTAGTAATCAGTGGTGTAATTGGGAGTACTCAAATGGTGTTTTTGGAAGTGTTTCAGTGTTGATTGGAAATGTTCAAAGGTGTTTTTGAAAAGTGTTCAAGAGTGTTTTGAAGGTGTTCAAGGGTATTTGAAGGTGTTGAAGGGTGTTTTGATTGAATTCAGCGGTGTTTTAGTAGTAATCAGTGGTGTAATTGGGAGTACTCAAATAGTGTTTTGGAAATGTTCATGGGTGTTGTGGGATGTGGGTGTTGTGGGTGTTGTTGTCGAACTAGAGATACCGAAAAAAAATGTTATAAGTGGGTTGTTGTTGGGACTTTTTCTGATGTAGTGTGTCCCCTTATTAACTTTAATGAACTAAAAGGGTTAAAACGAGAAAAAAATGGGGGGTGTGGGTGTTGTGACTTTCTGATGAAATTAGATAAAACGAGAAAAAATTGTGGGTGTTGTGGGTTGTGGGTGTTGTGGGATGTGGGTGTTGATCTTAGTTTATGGTGATTTTGGTGGTGTTTTGAGTGTATTCAGTGGTGTTTTAGTATTCAGTGGTGTATTTGGGAGTACTCAAATGGTGTTTTTGGAAGTGTTTCAGTGTTGTTTGGAAATGTTCAAAGGTGTTCAAAGGTGTTTTGAGTGTGTTCAAATGTTGTTTTTTTTTAAGGTGTTCAAAGGTGTTCAAAGGTGTTTTGAAGGTGTTGAAGGGTGTTTTGATTGAATTCAGCGGTGTTTTAGTAGTATTCAGTGGTGTAATTGGGAGTACTCAAATTGTGTTTTTTGGAAGTGTTTCAGTGTTGATTGGAAATGTTCAAAGGTGATTTTGAAGGTGTTCAAGAGTGTTTTGAAGGTGTTCAAGGGTGTTTGAAGGTGTTGAAGGGTGTTTTGATTGAATTCAGTGGTGTTTTAGTAGTAATCAGTGGTGTAATTGGGAGTACTCAAATAGTGTTTTGGAAATGTTCGTGGGTGTTGTGGGATGTGGGTGTTGTTGTCGAACTAGAGATACCGAAAAAAGATGTTATAAGTGGGTTGTTGTTGGGACTTTTTCTGATGAAATTAGCTAAAACGAGAAAAAATTGTGGGTTGTGGATGTTGTTGTTGTGACTTTCTGATGTACTGTGTCCCCTTATTAACTTTAATGAACTAAAAGGGTTAAAACGAGAAAAATTGTGGGTGTTGTGGGGTGTGTGTGTGCGTGTGTGTTAGGTGTCATAGAGTTTTTTTTTTGTGAAAATCTTGGTTACAGTGATGACATTAGTTAAAACGAGTAAAATTTGTTGGTAATTGATGAGGGTAGTGTAGTCGAATTAGAGTTACCGAAAAAAGATGATATAAGTGGGTTGTGATGAAATTAGTTTAAAACGATATTCAAAGGTGTTTTGAAGGTGTTCAAGGGTGTTTATGTGAGTATTCAAATGATTATGAGAGTACTTTGGGGGTGTTCAAAGTAAAGTGTTTGAGTTAGTTTTTGTGACTTTTTTCTGATGTATTGTGTCCCCTTAATAACTTTAATGAACTAAAAGGGTAAAAACGAGAAAATGCCTAGTCTGGAGACTGAGGGATGAGTTGTAATTTAATGAAAGTGCAGATAAATTAGAGATGTCAAATCTTATTTGGGAGTACTCAAATAGTGTTTTGGAAATGTTCAAAGGTGTTTTGAGTGTGTTCAAATGTTGTTTATGTGAGTATTCAAAGGTGTTTTTTGAAGGTGTACAAATGATTATGAGAGTACTTATGAAGGTGTTCAAATGATGTGCAAGAGTACTTATGAAGGTGTTCTGGGAGTATTCAGAGGTGATTTGGGGGGTGTTCGAATGATGATTTTGGAGTATTTCAGTGTTGTTTGGAAATGTATAAAGGTATTTTTTGTGAGTATTCAAATGATTTATGAGAGTGTTTTGAAGATGTTCAAAGTAAAAGTGCGTATTTAACTTCGTAATATGTAAAATTGTGAGTAGTGAATTTAACGAAAGTGGATGTAAGCGATGTGGTGACTTTCTGATGCATGTATCCCCTTATTAACTTTAATGAACTAAAAGGGTTAAAACGAGAAAAATTGGGGGTTATGAGTGAAAATTGTGAGGTGTTGGTTGGAGTGTGAGGGTGGGTAAAAGGGTAGACAAGATTCAACCTGTGTGCGCGGTCATCACGTGACGTCACTGACATAGGGGTAAGTCGACAAGATTTAGCTTGTATGTGTGACGTCACTGACCGCCGAGTAAACGCTTTTTTTAGTTCATTTAACTAAATGAGAGGAAACTTTTAGTTCATTTAACTTAATGAGAGGAAGGTTTTAGTTCATTTTAAAATAATAAGGGGAAGATGTTTAGACCTGTAGTAAGCATGCCCCATAGGAGGAGTTCATTTGAATGCTTACCCCCAGAGGGGGGAATCCAAAAAACCTTGATCCAAGGAATTTCGAAAACCCCATAGGGGGGGATTCCAAAAATTTGATCCAAGGAGATGGAGAATTTCGAAAACCCCATAGGGGGGAATCCAAAAACTTGATCCAAGGAGATGGAGTCATGGTATTGTCGAGAAATTTTTGGGATTGGGGGGTGAAAGTGGGGGGGTTCCAAAAAACTTGATCCGAGGAGATGGAGAATTTCGAAAACCCCATAGGGGGGAGAATCCAAAAACCTTGATCCAAGGAGATGGAGAGCACAAGAAAATGAAATTCAAAAAAAATTCGAAACCCCGTAGGGGGGAATCCAAAAACCTTGATCCAAGGAGATCATAAGAAAAAAAATTCGAGGCGCGGGGGCGATCCGGACGACGCTGCAGAAGGCGCAGCAGAAGGCGCGGGCGGGGGTCGCGAAGGGCGGGCGCGCGGGCGGGCTCGCGGGCGTGGCGGGGCGCGCGGGTGGGCGCGCGGGCGGGCGCGCGGCGCGATGGTGGGGTCGCGAGGCGGGGGGGGGTCGTGGGGGGTGGGGGTATTGGTTGGGGGGTCAAGGGTGAGGTAGTCTCGAGGGCGAGGTCATGGTCAAAACCGAAAGTAACACCTAGGTGTGAAAAGGTGACCCTCCAGCCGCTGGTCCTAGACCGGAAGTTCCTCGCTCTGTAGAAGGCCTAAACCGGAAGTTCCTCGCTCCGTGGAAAGCCTAAACCGGAAGTTCCTTGCTCTGTAGAAAAGTATACTACTTATATATATATATATATATATATATATATATATATATATATATATATATTATTTTTTATTATCACACTGGCCGATTCCCACCAAGGCAGGGTGGCCCGAAAAAGAAAAACTTTCACCATCATTCACTCCATCACTGTCTTGCCAGAAGGGTGCTTTACACTACAGTTTTTAAACTGCAACATTAACACCCCTCCTTCAGAGTGCAGGCACTGTACTTCCCATCTCCAGGACTCAAGTCCGGCCTGCCGGTTTCCCTGAACCCCTTCGTAAATGTTACTTTGCTCACACTCCAACAGCACGTCAAGTATTAAAAACCATTTGTCTCCATTCACTCCTATCAAACACGCTCACGCATGCCTGCTGGAAGTCCAAGCCCTTCGCACACAAAACCTCCTTTACCCCCTCTCTCCAACCTTTCCTAGGCCGACCCCTACCCCGCCTTCCTTCCACTACAGACTGATACACTCTTGAAGTCATTCTGTTTCGCTCCATTCTCTCTACATGTCCGAACCACCTCAACAACCCTTCCTCAGCCCTCTGGACAACAGTTTTGGTAATCCCGCACCTCCTCCTAACTTCCAAACTACGAATTCTCTGCATTATATTCACACCACACATTGCCCTCAGACATGACATCTCCACTGCCTCCAGCCTTCTCCTCGCTGCAACATTCATCACCCATGCTTCACACCCATGTAAGAGCGTTGGTAAAACTATACTCTCATACATTCCCCTCTTTGCCTCCAAGGACAAAGTTCTTTGTCTCCACAGACTCCTAAGTGCACCACTCACTCTTTTCCCCTCATCAATTCTATGATTCACCTCATCTTTCATAGACCCATCCGCTGACACGTCCACTCCCAAATATCTGAATACATTCACCTCCTTCATACTCTCTCCCTCCAATCTGATATTCAATCTTTCATCACCTAATCTTTTTGTTATCCTCATAACCTTACTCTTTCCTGTATTCACCTTTAATTTTCTTCTTTTACACACCCTACCAAATTCATCCACCAATCTCTGCAACTTCTCTTCAGAATCTCCCAAGAGCACAGTGTCATCAGCAAAGAGCAGCTGTGACAACTCCCACTTTGTGTATGATTCTTTATCTTTTAACTCCACGCCTCTTGCCAAGACCCTCGCATTTACTTCTCTTTCAACCCCATCCATAAATATATTAAACAACCACGGTGACATCACACATCCTTGTCTAAGGCTTACTTTTACTGGGAAATAATTTCCCTCTTTCCTACATACTCTAACTTGAGCCTCACTATCCTCGTAAAAACTCTTCACTGCTTTCAGTAACCTACCTCCTACACCATACACTTGCAACATCTGCCACATTGCCCCCCTATCCACCCTGTCATACGCCTTTTCCAAATCCATAAATGCCACAAAGACCTCTTTAGCCTTATCTAAATACTGTTCACTTACATGTTTCACTGTAAACACCTGGTCCACACACCCCCTACCTTTCCAAAAGCCTCCTTGTTCATCTGCTATCCTATTCTCCGTCTTACTCTTAATTCTTTCAATAATAACTCTACCATACACTTTACCAGGTATACTCAGCAGACTTATCCCCCTATAATTTTTGCACTCTCTTTTATCCCCTTTGCCTTTATACAAAGGAACTATGCATGCTCTCTGCCAATCCCTAGGTACCTTACCTTCTTCCATACATTTATTAAATAATTGCACCAACCACTCGAAAACTATATCCCCACCTGCTTTTAACATTTCTATCTTTATCCCATCAATCCCGGCTGCCTTACCCCCTTTCATTTTACCTACTGCCTCACGAACTTCCCCCACACTCACAACTGGCTCTTCCTCACTCCTACAAGATGTTATTCCTCCTTGCCCTATACACGAAATCACAGCTTCCCTATCTTCATCAACATTTAACAATTCCTCAAAATATTCCCTCCATCTTCCCAATACCTCTAACTCTCCATTTAATAACTCTCCTCTCCTATTTTTAACTGACAAATCCATTTGTTCTCTAGGCTTTCTTAACTTGTTAATCTCACTCCAAAACTTTTTCTTATTTTCAACAAAATTTGTTGATAACATCTCACCCATTCTCTCATTTGCTCTCTTTTTACATTGCTTCACCACTCTCTTAACCTCTCTCTTTTTCTCCATATACTCTTCTCTCCTTGCATCACTTCTACTTTGTAAAAACTTCTCATATGCTAACTTTTTCTCCCTTACTACTCTCTTTACATCATCATTCCACCAATCGCTCCTCTTCCCTCCCGCACCCACTTTCCTGTAACCACAAACTTCTGCTGAACACTCTAACACTACATTTTTAAACTTACCCTATACCTCTTCGACCCCATTGCCTATGCTCTCATTAGCCCATCTATCCTCCAATAGCTGTTTATATCTTACCCTAACTGCCTCCTCTTTTAGTTTATAAACCTTCACCTCTCTCTTCCCTGATGCTTCTATTCTCCTTGTATCCCATCTACCTTTTACTCTCGGTGTAGCTACAACTAGAAAGTGATCTGATATATCTGTGGCCCCTCTATAAACATGTACATCCTGAAGTCTACTCAACAGTCTTTTATCTACCAATACATAATCCAACAAACTACTGTCATTTCGCCCTACGTCATATCTTGTATACTTATTTATCCTCTTTTTCTTAAAATATGTATTACCTATAACTAAACCCCTTTCTATACAAAGTTCAATCAAAGGGCTCCCATTATCATTTACACCTGGCACCCCAAACTTACCTACCACACCCTCTCTAAAAGTTTTTCCTACTTTAGCATTCAGATCCCCTACCACAATTACTCTCTCACTTGGTTCAAAGGCTCCTATACATTCACTTAACATCTCCCAAAATCTCTCTCTCTCCTCTGCATTCCTCTCTTCTCCAGGTGCATACACGCTTATTATGACCCACTTCTCGCATCCAACCTTTACTTTAATCCACATAATTCTTGAATTTACACATTCATATTCTCTTTTCTCCTTCCATAACTGATCATTCAACATTACTGCTACCCCTTCCTTTGCTCTAACTCTCTCAGATACTCCAGATTTAATCCCATTTATTTCCCCCCACTGAAACTCCCCTACCCCCTTCAGCTTTATTTCGCTTAGGGCCAGGACATCCAACTTCTTTTCATTCATATATATATATATATATATATATATATATATATATATATATATATATATATATATATATATATATATATATATATATATATACATGTACATATATATATACATTTTTTTTTCAACAAGTCGGCCGTCTCCCACCGAGGCAGGGTGCCCCAAAAAAGAAAGAAAATCCCCAAAAAGAGAATACTTTCATCATCATTCAACACTTTCACCACACTCGCACATTAACACTGTTTTTGCAGAGGTGCTCAGAATACAACAGTTTAGAAGCATACACATATAAAGATACACAACATATCCCTCCAAACTGCCAATATCCCAAACCCCTCCTTTAAAGTGCAGGCATTGTACTTCCCATTCCCAGGACTCAAGTCCGACTATATGAAAATAACCGGTTTCCCTGAATCCCTTCACTAAATATTACCCTGCTCACACTCCAACAGATCGTCAGGTCCCAAGTACCATTCGTCTCCATTCACTCCTATCTAACACGCTCACGCACGCTTGCTGAAAGTCCAAGCCCCTTGCCCACAAAATCTCCTTTACCCCCTCTCTCCAACCCTTTCGAGGATAACCCCTACCCCGCCTTCCTTCCCCTATAGATTTATATGCTTTCCATGTCATTCTACTTTGATCCATTCTCTCTAAATATATACATATAAATATATATATATAAATATATATATATATATATATATATATATATATATATATATATATATATATATATATATATATATATATATATATATATATATATATATATGGTGTAAACCTTGATAATAAATACCGACAAGTTGGTTTAGAAAGACACGTAAGCAAACACTATAACATATTTATTAGAAAACGTTTCGGTCCTGGGACCTTGATCACTTCTAACACACACAGGTAGAAAGACATTATATATATAGGCGGAGAGTGAGATGTGACGCACGTGACCTGAGGAATGTCATAAGAACATAAGAATGGAGCAACACTGTAGAAGGCCTACTGGCTCATGCGAGGCAGGTCTTTATCAAAACAACCTCTACCTATGATGAGGACGGGTAGACGATGAAATCATGTGACTCCTGTGTTGTTGGGTTGGTGCTGCTTAAGTATCATGTATGCCAATGTTTTTGAAATTTTGTAGTTTCCAGTGTTGCGTTCTATAGTGTCGGTGACGGCGATTAGTGAGGCTTCTAGGCACCGTCGGCGTCTGATGTCTGGTTCGGTGAGAACGAGTTGTGCCTCATTCCAGTTCATCAAATGCCCCGTGGAGTCTCTGTGGAGGACACAGGCGTACCTTACATCGTCTCTGTTAGAGGCATTTCGATGCTCATTCAGGCGGACTGCAAGATCTCTGCCTGTCTCGCCTACATATTTCTTGGGACAGAACCCACAGGGAATAGTGTAGACGCCTGCTGTAGAAGTTAGAGGTGTGGGGCTGCGTTTCGTAGTGAGGTCTTTGATAGATGATGTGTTTATGGTGGAAACGTTGATGTTACTCATAGCAAGTGCCCGGCGAATATTCGTGGCAACATCGCCACATGGGAGTACTATGAACTGTTTAGGGGGCTGTTCCATGGGCGGTTTGTTGAGGATAGCTTGTGCCTTGAGTCTGCAATCTCGGATGAAGAAAGATGGGAACTGAAGACGTGTAAAGGCTTGTGTTATGTAAGTGCATTCTTCTTCTAGAAAACAAGGGCTGGAGATGCGAAGAGCTCTCAAGAAGAAGCCAATGAGGACTCCTCTCTTAGTGCGGGTGTCTTAGTGTGAATAAAAGTGTATAAGATCGTCCTTGTTGGTAGGTTTTCTATACACTTTGAAGAGAAGTTTGTCACTGTCGGGAGATCTGCACAGTAGAACGTCGAGGAAAGGAAGTTTGCCATCATTTTCGAGTTCAAGTGTAAACTTGAATGAGCCTGAATGAGCATCGAAATGCCTCTAACAGAGACGATGTAAGGTACGCCTGTGTCCTCCACAGAGACTCCACGGGGCATTTGATGAACTGGAATGAGGCACAACTCGTTCTCACCGAACCAGACCTCAGACGCCGACGGTGCCTAGAAGCCTCACTAATCGCCGTCACCGACACTATAGAACGCAACACTGGAAACTACAAAATTTAAAAAACATTGGCATACATGATACTTAAGCAGCACCAACCCAACAACACAGGAGTCACATGATTTCATCGTCTACCCGTCCTCATCATAGGTAGAGGTTGTTTTGATAAAGACCTGTCTCGCATGAGCCAGTAGGCCTTCTACAGTGTTGCTCCATTCTTATGTTCTTATGACATTCCTCAGGTCACGTGCGTCACACCTCACTCTCCGCCTATATATATAATGTCTTTCTACCTCTGCATGTTAGAAGTGATCAAGGTCCCAGGACCGAAACGTTTTCTAATAAATATGTTATAGTGTTTGCTTACGTGTCTTTCTAAATCATATATATATATATATATATATATATATATATATATATATATATATATAAATATATATATATATATATATATATATACATATATATTTATCACTTCACTAAGTGAACCTTACACTGATAGTATTAGGTAATATATTTTGAATGACGTCCACTGAACACAAAAATTTCGAGAATATTTTCTTTCTAGCAAGTGACCCTCCTCACACAACTTAGTATCGCCCAGTTGAGTCTCTGGTTAGACCGAAAAATAATAGCTTCAGTCATGTTCTGTTGAATGCATGCTATTCGTATTCATCACTTAAAATGCAATTCTCTGTTTCCTTTCTCTTTGGCAGTGGGTTGCACCGTGCCTGTAAAGCGGGCGTGCGCGAGGTGTCCCCAGTGTTGACATGCAGAGGTCGGTCCCCCACCAGTCAGCAGCAGCAGAGCTGACCCTCCCTTCAGCACCGGTCACGCAACACACACTCAACCCACACAGGCGGCCCCTTTACCTTGTCATGCCCGTCAAACATCATAGCCTAGACGATCAGGAGAGGGGCGGGGCAGGCAGAAGGGAGGCCTGGAGGTGAAGGTAGGAGTTGCGGTAGGAGGTAGGGGTGGGTAGAGGTTGTGAGATGATGGGACCATCTGGAGTGAAGGGATGTGGGATCTGAGGTGTGGGGAGGGGGACGTGCTCAGGAGAGATGGGGTGTTGAGGAATGGAAGAAGTGAGAAGAGTAAGAAAAAGAATGAGGGACAAAGGGCTAAAGAGAGGATCGAAAGAAAGTGACAGAGGGGAAAGAAATAGGGATCGAGAATAAATGGATTCGATGGGTCTAGTGTTGAGGAAAGTTGAGTAGGAAATAGAAGAGATGGGAACAGTGACTAAAGAGCAGGAAGGTTAGCGAAGTAAGATGTAGAAGCATGAGATAGATAGATAGACAGACAGACAGATAGATAGATAGATAGATAGATAGATAGAGAGAGAGAGAGAGAGAGAGAGAGAGAGAGAGAGAGAGAGAGAGAGAGAGAGAGAGAGAGAGAGAGAGAGAGAGAGAGAGAGAGAGAGAGAGAGAGAGAGAGAGAGAGAGAGAGAGAGAGAGAGAGAGAGAGAGAGAGAGAGAGAGAGAGAGAGAGAGAGAGAGAGAGAGAGAGAGAAATGAGTCATGGGGAGAAAGGAGGAGGTAGAGAACAGGGAGTGAAATAGAGGATAACTAAAGTGAGAGATGAGGAAGTATGAAGATTAGGAATTTTAAGAGAAGAACAATTAAAACGAAGAAATTCTACGAAACAAAAGAAGATGATAAGAACTATACGAAAATGCACAAGCAAAGAAAAACAGAAGCAAAGGAGGAGACAGAGCGGATGACAAGAGGAAGACGTGTCAAAAAAGCCTTGAGGAAGAGGAAGAGGAAGAACAGCGAAGTAAATATTGGAGTGAGGCCAGACAAAACACAATAGTGAGGAAATGAGAAAGTCAATAAGGTAAAGAATAAAGAAAATTGTTGTTGTATATTTAAATAACAGAACTGAACTGAACCCATTAAGTGACGGAAAGTAACAGCAATAAGGAACTTGTTATATCAACAAGTAACATCAATAAGGAGTTTGTTATATATACAAGTAACAGCAATAAGGAGTTTGTTATATATACAAGTAACATCAATAAGGAGTTTGTTATATATACAAGTAACATCAATAAGGAGTTTGTTATATATACAAGTAACATCAATAAGGAGTTTGTTATATATACAAGTAACAGCAATAAGGAGTTTGTTATATATACAAGTAACATCAATAAGGAGTTTGTTATATATACAAGTAACAGCAATAAGGAGTTTGTTATATATACAAGTAACAGCAATAAG
Organism: Cherax quadricarinatus; assembly: GCF_038502225.1. Classification (NCBI taxonomy): domain Eukaryota; kingdom Metazoa; phylum Arthropoda; class Malacostraca; order Decapoda; family Parastacidae; genus Cherax; species Cherax quadricarinatus. The sequence continues at coordinate 12,968,672 of NC_091327.1, forward strand.
GAGTTTGTTATATATACAAGTAACAGCAATAAGGAACTTATTATATCAACAAGTAACAAAAATAATGAACCTGTTATATCTAACAACTAGTAGACGGGATTAACAAAATAAGAACTAAGATGAATCTATATGGTGGAATGGTGAATAGTCTGAAAATACGTAAATGATCGTAATTACAGTCAGGGATAATTTTAGCAAAATCTTATTATTATATAAGAAATTAAATATATCGCTTTTTTATATTATTTTCACATTTTTGAATAGTTTTCTAGTATTTACCGAATATTTAGATATTAAATGCATTTTAAATTATGACTTCACCATTGCACTTAATGTTGACGAAAGGCTTGTGATCCAAGTTTTTGAAGCTACCCTTCCCTGGTTAGGATCAAATCAAATAACTTCCTGTTCTCCAAGGACTGCAGAACCCATACGCATTTATCGCTTCCCTAAAAAACTAATAAAAATTATACTATATAAGCATATCTTCTTAGTTCAAGAATATTACTGTCACAGTGTGTGTGTGTGTGTGTGTGAATATATATATATATATATATATATATATATATATATATATATATATATATATATATATATATGTATATAGATATAAAGCGGGTCGCGGTTATAGCGGGTCGCGGATACATAAGCCACAGTGTCAGTAATGTAATTTGAATATTTTTTCTTCTTCCTATGGACTTAAGTCCTCTAAAAATTCACTTTAAGAAACATAACTTAATGAACAGAAATAACGAATAATAAAATGTTTATGAATTAAACAAGACACTTCAAAGCAAATAACCTTGAGTGAAAGAGAAAGTGACATTGGGTGACTTGAGAGATTGAGCTAATCTCTCTCTCTCTCTCTCTCTCTCTCTCTCTCTCTCTGTCTCTCTCTCTCTGTCTCTCTCAAACGTGAAAACTGATGTTAGGTTGAATTACTATCGACTCCAGGTGGCCTCACAACACCAGTACATCTTCTAGAACAGTTTAATACACAAAATGGAAATTAATATAATCTCTCAGTTTCTATACGCATAGATACAACTTTTGGAAATTATTATTATTATTATTATTATTATTATTATTATTATTATTATTATTATTATTATTATTATTATTATTATTATAATTCTTGTTGTTGTTGTTGTTGGTATCGGTGGTATTAGCACTCATATATTTTTTTATTATTATTATCTTGAGATGAGAGTGAATATTCTCCTGAAGAATTATCGAAAATATTTCTTAATTATGATCAACATGCAAGAAGAAGGTCGCATCTTCTTGAAAGTTTATGCAACACAATGTGCAGTAAGTATTAAAAAATCTTATTTATAATTGTCGCAATAAGAGCGCTAAAACTTAAAAGAAAAAGATAAACTAAAATGTTCTTCATAACACTAAAATACATTGAAATTAAGATTTTGTTCCCCCTCTATCATTTTGTCAGTTTTGGTGCCTTTGTCGTATTAGATACAAGGCGTTCTGCAAATCTTATGACTTTTTCAGTTTCATCTTAGATTCGCTTTCACTCTCAAAGATCAAAATCTCTTCAAACAGCTCCTCTGTTATCTCACATTATACACAACGCTGTATTTGCATTTCTTGAAGACAAAGGCCTCATGATTTTTAAATTTCTCTTCAAATATTGGATGGAAAGTTGAATATTGATAAGTTTATGAGATTATTTGTGTGTGTGTGTGTGCGTGCGTGTGTGTGTGTGTGTGTGTGTGTGTGTGTGTGTGTGTGTGTGTGTGTGTGTGTGTGTGTGTGTGTGTGTGTGTGTGTGTGTGTGTGTACTCACCTAATTGTACTCACCTAGTTGAGGTTGCAGGGGTCGAGTCCAAGCTCCTGGCCCCGCCTCATCACTGGTCGCCAATAGGTCACTCTCCCTGAACCATGAGCTTTATCGTACCTCTGCTTAAAGCTATGTATGGATCCTGCCTCCACTACATCTCTTCCCAAACTATTCCACTTCCTGACTACTCTGTGGCTGAAGAAATACTTCCTAACATCCCTGTGATTCATCTGTGTCTTCAGCTTCTAACTGTGTCCCCTTGTTGCTGTGTCCAGTCTCTGGAACATCCTGTCTTTGTCCACCTTGTCAATTCCTCTCAGTATTTTGTAAGTCGTTATCATGTCCCCCCTATCTCTCCTGTCCTCCAGTGTCGTCAGGTTGATTTACCTTAACCTCTCCTCGTAGGACATACCTCATAGCTCTGGGACTAGTCTTGTGACAAACCTTTGCACTTTCTCTAGTTTCTTTACATGCTTGGCTAGGTGTGGGTTCCAAACTGGTGCCGCATACTCTAATATGGGCTTAACGTACACGGTGTACAGGGTCCTGAACGACTCCTTATTAAGATGTCGGAATGCTGTTCTGAGGTTTGCAAGGCGCCCATATGCTGCAGCAGTTATTTGGTTGATGTGCGCTTCAGGAGATGTGCCTGTTGTTATACTCACCCCAAGATCTTTTTCCTTGAGTGAGGTTTGTAGTCTCTGGCCCCCTAGACTGTACTCCGTCTGCGGTCTTCTTTGCCCTTCCCCAATCTTCATGACTTTGCACTTGGTGGGATTGAACTCCATTAGCCAATTGCTGGACCAGGTCTGCAGCCTGTCCAGATCCCTTTGTAGCTCTGCCTGGTCTTCGATCGAATGAATTCCTTCTGTCATGTCGTTCACAAATACCAGAAACAGCACTGGTCCTACGACTGACCCCTGTGAGACCCCACTGGTCACAGGTGCCCACTCTGACACCTCGCCACGTACCATTACTCGCTGCTGTCTTCCTGACAAATATTCCCTGATCCACTGTAGTGCCTTCCTGTTATCCCTGCTTGGTCCTCTAGTTTTTGCACTAATCTCTTGTGTGGTACTGTGTCAAACGCCTTCTTGCAGTCCAAGAAAATGCAATCCACCCACCCCTCTCTCTCTTGTCTTACTGCTGTTACCTTGTCATAGAACTCCAGTAGGTTTGTGACACAGGATTTCCCGTCCCTGAAACCATGTTGGGTGCTGTTGATGAGATCATTCCTTTCTAGGTGTTCCACCACTCTTCTCCTGACAATCTTCTCCATGACTTTGCATACTATACATGTCAGTGACACTGGTCTGTAGTTTAGTGTTTCATGTCTGTCTCCTTTTTTAAAGATTGGGACTACATTTGCTGTCTTCCATGCCTCAGGCAATCTCCCTGTTTCGATAGATGTATTGAATATTGTTGTTAAGGGTACACATAGCGCCTCTGCTCCCTCTCTCAGGACCCATGGAGAGACGTGTGTGTGTGTGTGTGTGTGTGTGTGTGTGTGTGTGTGTGTGTGTGTGTGTGTGTGTGTGTGTGTTTGTGTGTGTGTGTGTGTGTGTGTGCGTGTGTGTGTGTGTGTATCAGGAGTCAGTGTGTAATTATGTGCTTGCGACTGTCCGAGTCTTAGTTCTTGACTCTGCTTATTAAAAGAAAAGCCACCGGTTCTACTGACCCATAGTGTCCTTGGTTACATCCTACATAAACTTAAATAAATTTACGGGGATTGTTTTTATTCCTTCCTTGTCCAGGTCGATCCACTTGCCACTTGAAAAGTGCTCCAGATATCCGTAGGGTACATTCATGATCCCCCGGAATAACCTCCAGGTAACGTCTTCAGCTTGTTGTAACCATCCTGAGTATCTTCACGACGGTAACAATACAGGACTTTCTTTTATTTTAGCCTATTAGAATACCGTGCGAACAAATTTGGAACCAATGGGTAAAAAATAAGATTAATCAGAGAGTTCTCTTAAATCGTTCAAGATTTTCAGGAAAACATTTATATTTTTTTGTGTTTATAGCTGGATATTAATGGTGGATCTTATTTGATTTATATGTAATTTTGATCTGTCTTCTAACAGTTTTATCCTCAGGTTTACGAAATATATTTTTTCTCTCCTTCCTTCCCTTTTATTTTCGTTTGTCATTTTGCTTACTGTCACTCCGTCTCTCCTTCCACACTTCTGATGGTGTTGTCTGTGAAAGTGACCGTGGTGGTGGAGAGGTGGTGATGGTGGTGAAAGTGACAGTGGTGGTGAAGTGGTGATGGTGGTGTCAGTGGCTGTGGTGGTGGTGATGGTGGTGGTGATGGTGGGGGTGGTGGCTGTGGTAGTAGTGGTGGCTGTGGTGGTGATGGTAGTGGCTGTGGTAGTGGTGATGGTGGTGTTGGTGGTGGTGATGATGGTGCTGGTGGTGACTGTGGTGGTAGTGGTGGTGGTGGTGTTGGTGGTGGCTGTGGTGATGGTGTTGGTGGTGGCTGTGGTGATGGTGTTGGTGGTGGCTGCGGTGATGGTGTTGGTGGCTGTGGTGGTGGTAGTGTAGGTGGTGGCTGTGGTGGTGGTGATGGTTGTGGTGGTGGTGGCTGTGGTGGTGATGGGGTCAGCAGTTGGCTCGCGTGCTGGCCGTTCCACCATCGGTCTTCACTTGTCAGGGGGCTGGCGGCCGCTTGTGACACCAGCGACCATCTGCCTGCAGCTTCCTCCTCTGCCACCTCCCTTCATCTTCTTCTTTTGCCTCTTTCTCCTTCCTTGATCTCTTGTTTTCCTTTGGCCTTGTGGCATCCATTTTTCTTTTTTATTCTATCCGTGCTCTATCTTCCTTATGTAGTCCTCTGTCTAATCCTCTTTTCGCTCTTCAGTATTTTTTGCCTACATTCTCTCTTATTCTCGTCCACTTACTCGATGTGAGGTGACTCTAAAAGTCAGAAAATCATTACTCTCTCCCGATTACCAGACGGAGGATCGAGCCTCCAACACTTAGTGCGCTGAACGATCCATACATATCATATAAAACTCAACTATAACAAGTAGGTCATTAGGTAAACCATCATTGTAGCGCAATACGCGAGCATTATCATCCATCAAGCCACACCATACGCGAACTCTTACTCTGTGTTGATCAGTTGATTCAAGACCATTGAGCTCATTGTACACTCTTAGAAACAAACCTGGTCTTTATAATCACGAATGGTTTTCCTACTTTGTTTTATATTTTAGCTTTCTCTTCGTGTGTATGTGTGTACTCACCTATGTGTGGTTGCAGGGGTCGATTCATAGTTCGTGTGTGTGTGTGTGTGTGTGTGTGTGTGTGTGTGTGTGTGTGTGTGTGTGTGTGTGTGTGTGTGTGTGTGTGTGTGTGTGTCAGGTTGGTATGCTGGTGCTTGAAGTTACTGTGATGTTACTGGAGTTGTGTGTGTTGTGTTTATTGCTTGTTGATACGCATATTTTAAATGCTGAGTTTATTCGTGGATGATGAAGATTTGATGAAATGCTTCTCTAGTAGTAAATAGATTTTATTTTAAATCTAAGTTGTCGCTGAACGAACCTACATCGACAACCAATCCTCTAGAATACGCAAACTTTCAAAATACATCCACTTAAAACAACTCTCAACTGCCTTCGCATTTCCGAGAGAAAAGGTGATAAACTCTCCAACTTCTTGGCCTCTCCACACAAGCTAGTAAAAAATGTAGCCATATGGAGAAACTCTCCCGTGGGCGTCTAATCCATCACATAGTCACACGTTAGAGACTCTTAAAAACCACCGTTGTTTACCTTTTGAGAGCTCGTTCTTCGTGTTGAGACAGTTGTTTGGGCAGGAAGGCAGGATCAAGCTACTTCAGGTGGAGGCCACAACTGCTGCTGCTGGCTCCTGTTATGCTGTTACCACAAGAAGAAGTTATTTATTGCGTCGTTCACTTTTCCACGGCATTAGATCATTGGCCCCGATCCGATTATATCCTCAACCAACGGTGGTTTAAGAAAAATATTTATTACTATTGTTGATGACATAACATAAAGATTCCTTAGACACTAATCGCCCCAGTTTAACTAATCTAGGACTCTTGAAGTATCACCAAATATACCTGAATCAAACTTATGTTAAGGGAAAGCAACTAATTGGATTTATACCAAGTTCACTGTGTGGGAAAAACGTCGTCTAAAAAAGGTTCCAAGTATCCGTTTTTTTGTAGATCACCGGGAAAAAAAATATATAAGTGGCTTGTTTCTCCCCACGTCCCACTACCTTGGGACCTGTTCCCTACCTGAAAGAGTTCCAGTGGCTGCCATTGTCTGCGTGCCTTACCTGGTGTCTACAGCTCTGGGGATTTTGTCTATACAAACTAAAACCGCTCAACAGAAATGTGTTTCAGACGAACTAAAAACCAGATAAATTTAATTTCTTGATAAAGATAATGAAAACTAGAGAGAAACCTATAAAGGGAAAGTTACTAATTTAAAAATTAATTGTAACAATTCAGAATACTTTAGATACGTTTATGATGACTGTATTGTATTTTGTGAAGCTCTGAATCCCTGTGGTTCATTCAGCGCAAGGAATGAAGGCTCCATCCTCCGTCTACTTACCGACAGACAGATGTGTTACCACTTTTACGCTTATGATGAATGAAGGCTTTAGTTTGTCATTCACCGGTTATACTAAACAATTATGATATTGACGCCAAAGTCTAGCAATCCTACCAGAGTGCAAAACATTTGATAGGGTTTCATTTATCCCCAAAACTGCTTAAAAATTTTAAGAATGAGGCCTTACTGTACGTCTCTCACTTCCCTGCGATTCACAGGAAGGGTAGGGATGGGGAAGAGAAAAAAAAATATATATAAAAAACGGATAAATTTCAATTTTTCACGACGACATTTCCAGCATGATGTATGAGCCTGGCTGTTGTCATCTTTCTCACATCACGAGGTAGACCTGCCCAGTGTGCTTCTCTCTCAGCAGGATACGGAAAGAAACGTCAAGACCTTAAACTACTAGCATTCTCTCTCTCTCTCTCTTTCCCAGCGTCATCACTGTAGCATTTTTCTCTCCCACCATCCCTCCTTTCCACCACCGACCTAAGACCACCCATCACTATTTTCTCTCATCTTCACTATCATCATATTCTTCCCTATTACCATCATTTGTTTCTCCCTCACCATCCATCATCATCTTCATCACTATTATCATCTTTCTACCATCACCATTTTCCCCCTTCACCAACACCCCTTCATCATCACCATTATCATCTTCCCCACCATCACCATTGCCATCTTCCTCACAATTATCATCTTCCCTACCATCGCCATAGCCATCTTCCTCACCATCACCATCTTTCCCCTCCTCTCCTGTCTCTCTCTTTCATCAAGCGAGCGAACAACATTTCCATCATTGAGCCGCTAAAATATTCAGAAGAGGGGGGTTGGAAGTGGCTGCAAAAACGCCTTTACTCTTCCCCGACATAAGACACAATTCTTAATCGCGAATGCCCTAATGAACATCACTGAATAGTAAGTCAAAATTTTCCAAAGTTTCTAATGGCTGAGTGACATCTCATCTCGGTAATCTGACGGAGCTTTCAGCGGGCTCTCTACAGGGCCTGGGAGGGAGAAAGTGCAGGAGGTAGAGTGAAGGAAGGAGAGAGAGAGAGAGAGAGAGACAGAGAGAGAGACAGAGAGAGAGAGAGAGAGAGAGAGAGAGAGAGAGAGAGAGAGACGGAGAGAGACACAGAGAGAGACATCTTGTGAAGACTTCTAGACACAGAGGCAATCTTGGACAAGGGGAATCAGAGGATTTTTTAAAGATGAAGAAGGTGGGGGAATAAAGGGGAAAAAAAAACTTTTCAGAAATTTTAAACCATATTATTATATAGATTTTTTTTTTATTTCGTTCGCTGCTTTTTTTTTTCTTTAATTTTACGAAAAAAAATTTTAACGCATCAGAGTATTATTTTATTTTGTTCAATTGTTCTTATTTTTGTTGTCGTTACTATTACTCTAAACGCTGATGTAATTCTACCTTTTAATTTTAAAATACCTCTAATGGAAAGGTAAAATAATAAATTTAAAAAGAGAAACCTAGAAAGAAATCCTCCTCAAAAAAAAAAAAATAATAATAATTAATAATAATCAAGCTCATTCTAAGTTTTAAAATAATGGAAACAATAGTTTATAAGTATTGTAAGTAACCGTAACGATAATTCCTACGTTGTGTTGCAAATAGCAAATATTAGATCCTTCGCTTAGCCACAAACAACAGTACGATAGTTCCTGCATCCAATTACATTTTTTCAACGAGACGAAATCGTTCGTAAACGAAGAAGAATTTGAACAATTTCAATGTCTCACTATGAAAGGATGTCGTTCTGGTCTTCAACAGGAAGTCAGCATCCAGAAACCTGTCACCATGTTGGGATCTGTTTTAGTGATGTGGCTGTAACTTTTGTTTCCTGTCAATCATTTGTTTGAGAGTTTTTTCAAACATGGATCTATTTCAATATATTTATTACTCATACATTGTGCACTTAAAATTGGGATATCAATAATAATAATAATAATAATAATAATAATAATAATAATAATAATAATAATAATAATAATAATAATAATAATGAATGAGAGAATTCAAACGCCGCCCTTAAAACGGATGCTGGGGTCCCGAAATGCTCATTAATCATTGCTGTGATTGGTCGAATATTCCACCAAGATGGAAAAGCTCCGCCAATGAGTGACTAGCGTTTCTTTCTCTCGGAGATCTAGATCCAATCAATGTCGCTCTGATAGAAGGGTGAGGGAGAGAGAGAGAGAGAGAGAGAGAGAGAGAGAGAGAGAGAGAGAGAGAGAGAGAGAGAGAGAGAGAGAGAGAGAGAGAGAGAGAGAGAGAGAGAGAGAGAAAAACGGTCTACACAATCAAGAAAGATAGCTAGAGGCAGCCAGCCATCAGCTACCGTAGCCACTAATAACCTGTTAAGATACTGTACCTGAACAAGCGTCAGGACAAAGTGCTAGAATTACGGGCTGAAGTAGGCAATAGGTGGCCAAAGTCACACAGATAACAAATCAGACAGACTAAACCATTTACTTGAAGATGCTCCGCCCGCTGTGGGCACAGTCAAAGATATTACAAAGCTCCACGGCGAGAGGGACCTTACTAAATAACCATTTATTTATCTTTGATACGCCAGAGATGAGAGTGTTGAAGGGGATAAAGTCGACCTTCACACACATTTACTCTCGGAGATGCCCACACTGACACAACCATATATAAGGTAGTGATCAGTCTCAGCTATGACCTAATTATCCTTACCATACATAAATGTATTATCAGTTTCCTTGCTAAATAGAGGGAAAATTATGTTTTTTGTTTTATTAGCTGAGTTTCTAGTAATAACAATAAAAAGTCTGAAGATAATATACGTAAGAATAAAAGTCATAATACTGTAAATAATACAATTTAAAACTATTAATACCAACAAATTACCAACAAAATGTTAGGTAAAAGTTCACCAATGCAACTATGTGACATTTAATTGTGGCAACGTTTCGCTCCTGGAGAGAGAAAAACGTTTCCGCACTAAAATGTCACATTAGTTGCATCTGTTTTTCTGTTAACTAACAATTTACAACCAACACACTATACACAGAGGAAACTTCAGACTGCGTTTTAGTTTTCTCTTTACCTTTATCAAGCCGCAAGAATACTTAATAATGGTCCAGGACAGACCGAACCGTTGTCTAAAGATTTCTCTCCAAAATGCATTTAAATAGAGAGCCAGGAAGAATGTTATGACCATGAGCTGTAGAAAATCTTCTATAGCCGCGTTCATCACCTCATCCTTGACTCTCGCACACACATCTACACTCTGACTATTAATTATAAGAGGTGCCTGTTGTCTCTGCCACATCCGTTACCAACTTCAAGGCATGGCAAGATACTTTTAAAACTAGTAGGCAAACTGCTAGTAAAAAGAAACTACCTTCGTGGTCACAGATGGGCCCTTGCTAACCTCCCTAGTGTATAGAAATATATCGTGTTGGTAGAGTCTTGCTAGGCCAGCGTGATGCAGTGGTTAGAACACAGGTCTGCTAGTTTGATGACTGGCTTGCAATGGGTTCGAATACAAGCATTTGTCCTATTTCCTAACGAATCTTATCTAATCTAAGCTAATCATTAGAGCCTATGTTTCGCTCAGTGAGAGCTTTATCATGTCACTGAGAGAAACGTCGTTGTTAACTAGGAACGTGTCATTGATATACTGTGTGTCCAGATTTTCTGTCTCAAATTTAAACCAAAGCAACCCGGGATAAAAGGTGGCTCCAACGTCCTTTTTATTGCACACTATTTAAATGAATAAGGGATCTGTAAATTCACTTTAATAATAATAGTAGAATATACAAGCTTCACAAAAACTTCCTGTGCTATAGGAAAGAGAGGACGCTGAAGGGGATAAAAATGGGAAAGAGAGAGAGAGAGAAGAAAGAGGATAGAAGTTGGAAGTGGAAGAAGGGAATAATTTGTGAGCAAAGGGACGGAGCCCAGCCAAGAGCAAGGGGAATATCTGCGGGCAGACAAGCCCAGAGAGGGGAGCTCTTCATTGATATGCAAAAGGTAAGGCAAAATTAGAATAGCTCTGGGCTTTAGTCGGGACAGGCACGCCGGGGGAGGGCAAAAATTTGTACACGTTAGTTCTAATGAAACACTGAGATCAGCTGTGGTCTTCACTAAATTCATATTAAACCTCTGAGGTCATTCCCGAGTCTGGGGAATGAGATGTAACTAGGATTGATCGTCGGAAAAGTAAGATAGCTCCATTTCACTGGATCATGAGCTCTACACCCTCAAGGCACCCTGGTTAGGAGAGGGCAATCATTACAAAATATCTGGTTCACACTTCCTATTAAATAGGGAATTTAAAAAAACAACACAAATTTATGATAGCTACTAAAGACTTAAATTTCTGGGGTGAATACAAAGGTCTAATTTTTAAGAATATATGAAGCTTTCCTTTCAGTCATACATGGATGTTTAATTTTCGTGTATATAGGAAGGCTTAATTTCCTAGCCTGTATATATATATATATATATATATATATATATATATATATATATATATATATATATATATATATATATATATATATATATATATATATATATATATATATATATGTCTTGCCGAATAGGCAGAACTAGCAACGTTCATCTTGCCATATAGGACAAGTGAAAATTTGTGTATGCAATAATTTCGCCAAAATCATTCTGAACCTAACGAAAATAAATGTATTTCAATGTGTTTGTTTAGTATTAAATTACTGTAAACAAATCTAAAATATATTTAGTTGAGTTAGGCTAAAATAAATTGCTCTTGTTATAGTAAGGTTAGGTAAGTTTTCTAAGATTTTTTTGGTGCAACATTAAAATTTTTTCCATTAACATTAATGAAAAAACTATATCTTTAAACGTATAACAGAAAATTTTAGAAAGGACTTAATTCTAAATGAGTTCTTGCTAATTAACCAGTTTTACATATTCGGCACGACATATATATATATATATATATATATATATATACATATATATATATATATATATATATATATATATATATATATATATATATATATACATAATATTTTGTTTTTCAACAAGTCGGTCGTCTCAAACCGAGGCAAGGTGAGCCAAAAAGAAAGTCCCCCAAAACAAATACTTTCATCATCATTCAACACTTTCACCTCAATCACACATAATCACTTTTGCAGAGGTGTTCAGAATACAACAGTTTAGAAGTATATACGTATAAAAATACACAATACATCTCTCCAAACTGCCAATATCTCAAACCCCTCCTTTAGAGTGCAGGCATTGTACTTCCCATTTCCAGGACTCAAGTTTGGTTATATAAAATAACTGGTTTCCCTGAATCCCTTCACTAAATATTACCCTGCTCACACCCCAACAGCTAGTCAGGTCCCAAATACCATTTGTCTCCATTCACTCCTATCTAACATGCTCACGTATGCTTGCTGGAAGTCCAAACCCCTCGCCCACAAAACATCCTTTACCCCCTCCCTCCAACCTCTTCGAGGACGACCCCTACCCCGCCTTCCTTCCCCTACAGATTTATACGCTCTCCATGTCATTCTACTTTGATCCATTCTCTCTAAATGACCAAACCACCTCAACAAACCCTCTGCAGCCCTCTGACTAAAACTTTTATTAACTCCACACCTTCTCCTAATTTCCACACTCCGAATTTTCTGCATAATATTTACACCACACATTGCCCTTAGACAGGACATTTCCACTGCCTCCAACCACCTCCTTGCTGCAGCATTTACAACCCAAGCTTCACACCCATATAAGAGTGTTGGTACTACTATACTTTCATACATCCCCTTCTTTGCCTCCATAGATAGCATTTTTTGCCTCCACATATAACTCAATGAACCACTCACCTTTTATTCCTTCATCAATTCTATGATTAACCTCATTCTTCATAAATCCATCCGTCAACTCCCAAATATCTGAAAACATTCACTTCTTCCATACTTCTTCCAAATTTGATATCCAATTTTTCTTTATCTAAATCATTTGATACTCTCATCACCTTACTCTTTTCTATGTTCACTTTCAACTTTCTACCTTTACACACTCCCAAATTCGTCCACTAACCTTTGCAATTTTTCTTTAGAATCTCCCATAAGCATAGTATTATCAGCAAAAAGTAACTGTGATACTTCCCATTTTGCATTTAATTCCCCATAATTTAATCCCACCCCTCTCCCCAACACCCTAGCATTTACATCTTTTACAACCCCATCTATAAATATATTAAACAACCATGGTGACATTACACATCCCTGTCTAAGACCTACTTTTACCGGGAAATAGTCTCCCTCTCTTCTACACACCCTAACCTGAGCCTTACTATCCTCATAAAAACTCTTTACAGCATTTAGTAACTTACCACCTATTCCATATACTTGCAACATCTGCCACATTGCTTCCCTACCCACTCTATCATATGCCTCTTCTAAATCCATAACTGCAATAAAAACTTCCCTATCTTTATCTAAATACTGCTCACATATATGCTTCAATGTAAACACTTGATCTACACATCCCCTACCCACTCTAAAACCTCCTTGCTCATCCCCAATTCTACATTCTGTCTTACCTCTAATTCTTTCAATAATAACCCTACCGTACACTTTTCCTGGTATACTCAGTAAACTTATTCCTCTATAATTTTTACAATCACTTTTGTCCCCCTTCCCTTTATATAAAGAGACTATACACGCTCTCCGCCAACCCCTAGGTACCTTCCCCTCTTTTATACACTTATTAAACAAAAATACCAACCACTCCAACACTATGTCCTCCCCTGCTTTTAACATTTCTGTCATGATCCCGTCAGTTCCAGCTGCTTTACCCCCTTTCATTCTACGTAATGCCTCACGCACCTCCCCCACTCTCACATCCTGCTCTTCTTCACTCCTAAAAGATGATATACCTCCCTGGCCAGTGCATGAAATTACCGCCTCTCTTTCTTCGTCGACATTTAAAAGTTCCTCAAAATATTCTCGCCATGTACCCAAAATCTCCATCTCCCCTTCTACTAACTCCCCTACTCTGTTTTTAACTGACAAATCCATTTGTTCCCTAGGCTTTCTATGCAGAGGTATATTTTTCAAGCACTACGGCAGCTTATTTTAAGGGCCTGTACAAAAGTATTAATTGAGCATATGCAAAGCTACAATTTTCGAGTATATGCGATAGGATATTTTCCAGCATAAATTATTTGAAAATTATTTGAGACAAGTGACAAGGGTGTCTTAGTTCGTCCTTGTCGGCGGCACAAATGCTTCCGATCCGTTGTAAAACCTGACATTGTCTTCCCTCGTACATGTGCTTACCCTTCCCTTCCACCTACCCCTTGTCCTCCCTTAGTGCCTACCCTCGCTCCTTGCATTGTCCTCTTCTCGGCTTTCCCTCGTGCCTGGCCTTGTCCTTCCCTCGTACCCTCCCCTGGTCCTCCCCTTGTACACCCCTTGTCCTCCCATCGTAGCTACTGTGCTTGACTCCTTCCTTACCCCTATTACCTGACAGTCCTGAAGCACGTAACCCACACCCGTCCCCACCATCACTTTATAACTCTTATCACTTGAGCTCACAAGAACTATAACTGACCCGGATTTAAAATGGGTGGGAGGATTATTTTGAGCCCATGCGTCTCTGGTCAATAAGACTGAGATTCACCTTGATATCATTGACGTTTTGGGACTTACAGAAGGGCGTGTTCACAGCAGGGGGGACGCGGTGAGATGGAAGGCAGTATAATGGTGTTGGTTACACCACGCGATCTGAGCTTTTCAATTGGAGGTTATTAATCATTTTCGTTTTGACTGGGGACATTGTCAGCCCCACACTCGATGGCTGAGAGTAGCTGAGAGATTAACTCTACAACTTTATTAAGACTTGTATTATCTCCATGAAAGGTTCTTTCCCAAAAACGTTGGGAGAAAATAGAATAATAGATGATAATCCATAAGGTGTTCTGAGGTAGGTATTCAATAGTTACTAAATGCTGAAACACGCATTCTTGGGTGTAATGTTTCTCCATTGTCAAATGCGCTCAGATTCAGTGCATTCATGAACAATGGTTGGTCAAATTGACCAGTCATGTGAATAATTTTAATTATATAAACTACTAATGCTATTGGATACGAGTTTTATCATGCAAAAAAAAAATGGATGACTGTTGCTATTGCCTTAACTCTAGCTACTGTGAATATGTTTTAGAAACTTCCTTAACGGTTGCTACTTCATCTTCTGTTGCTACTACTGTTCCTACTACTGTTGCCACTACTTACACTGTTTCTACTGACAATATGCTTTTACAACTACCTCTATTTTTGCCACCTTTCTTTTCTTGTTGCTTTCTCTGGTGTTACTGCACTCTCATATTTTGACAGGATGAACTGGTAATCTAGCAGGAGATGTCACTCTTAGGACCATTAGCAGTCATCATATAAATAAAACTTCGCCAGTTAAAAAAATAATATATATATATATATATATATATATATATATATATATATATATTATTGCACACACACACACACACACACACACACACACACACTGAAGGATGAATCTCTCGATAAACGTGCTAAATGTGCATGCGATAAAATTTTTAATTAATCACTATTTTAGGTATTGTGTGTGTGTGTGTGTGTGTGTGTGTGTGTGTGTGTGTGTGTGTATGTGTGTGTATGTGTGCATGTGTGTATGTGTGTATGTGTGAAGGTGTACTGACAGCCTTGCGAATGGCTGATCAATGCTTAGCGGTATTAAAATCGGCGTGAAAGCCAAAGGAATCTGACTATTGTAATGGAAATCCTGAAACTAAGCCGCCAGAGCCCGCCCACAGCGGCACGCTCGTCAGCTCTGTAAAAAAAATCGAAGTCTAAACCGATTGTGTGATTATGGACGGTGGTGGAAGTGACGCTCTAGGAGCTGTAAGGAATATGTATGTTAATCAAGGATTCTGCTGCTTTTATGCTCTTGAAGGTCGTGTGTGTGTGTGTGTGTGTGTGTGTGTGTGTGTATGTGTGTGTGTGTGTGTGTGTGTGTGTGTGTGTGTGTGTGTGTGTGTGTGTGTGTGTGTGTGTGTGTGTGTGTGTGTGTGTGTGTGTGTGTGTGTGTGTGTGTGTGTGTGTGTGTGTGTGTGTGCGTGTGTTTTAATATTTATTTCCTTTGTTTACCTATTTATAGTTTTATTAAGAAAATATGATTCATGGTGCCCGTTTTCATTATTATTATTATTATTATTATTATTATTATTATTATTATTATTATTATTATTATTATTATTATTATTATTATTACAAATATTTTTCCACATCGTTGTCATGTATCTCCTAGTCCTTCTCTCCACCTATTTAGTAAAATGCAGTTTTTTCGTCCTCTCGTTAAAGTGACTTCTCTGATTTTTGGCTAGTTTGGTTGCAGACTTTTAGACCTCTTCAAGTTCCTGCTGTGGGAGCATACGATGATACACCAAGCATATCATTATAGACAATAACTTAGCACCCATCAGTGAATTAAATAATGCAACCGTTTTATAAAGGAATTTTATTATGAAAAGAAGGCATTTATAGAAGAGATGTAGCAGGCTGTGTATAACCCCGACCTGGACAGATGGAAGAGACAGTCAGTATGACAAATACACCGGAGATGACTGAGTCAAAGTGTCACTCAGGCGGCGCCTAATGAAACAACACTATACACACACACTTTAACAATGGTCACAAATAACGACAAATGGCCATACAGAGGCTTCAGAAATTTCCGTCATTTATGCCCTCCGTTGGGCTTGTACTGCTGAGATGCCGATATAAACAAAGAATATAATAACAGCATCTGTCGTCCCTTATTTTATTATTCAATGAACTTTTACGAGATGAAATGCAGCTCTTGCTGATATATTTTTTTCTTGCAAGTAGATCATAAAACATCTTCTTGACTGACAACATTCATTTACAAGAGGAGAGGAGAGAAGATATCGAAACTAAAAGCAAATAATGATCGGCAGTGAAAAGCTGTGACTCGCTTTTGCCCGACGAACAAAAGACGGTGAGCATAAAGGGTGCGCAACACCTTGTGTGGCATCCAGCCGCACAAAAAAGTGGAATCTAGTCATCCTCTCAGCACTCATGACTTGTTCTTTCTCTCTCTCTCTCTCTCTCTCTCTCTCTCTCTCTCTCTCTCTCTCTCTCTCTCTCTCTCTCTCTCGCTCTCAAATTAAAATCACAACACAGTATAGCACACAATAACACTATATAACACACGATAAAACTACATAGCACAGAACTCAATATAACATACAATAACACGGAAATACACCACTCAACAAACAATAACACCAAATAACACTAATAGTATATGACGCACAATAACACTACTCTCAACTCTCTAACACAACATAGCGCAATAAAATCAAATAACATACAATAATACTACAAAAGACAATAACCTCATTTAACAATAACACCACATAACACACAGTAACAGCATAACATACAGTAACACACCATTACAAAAACGCCACATAGCTCACAATGAAATAACATAGCGCATAATAATACCGCATAACATGAAATAACACCATTAAACAAACAATAATATTCCATAACACAAAAAACACATAAATTATATCACCATGTAACACACAATAACACCACGTAAAGCATATATAACAACGCTTAACACAATAACACCACTCGGCATACAGTGATGCCAGATAGCACTCGGTAACATCACAAAGCATACAGTAACATCACCTAACACACAATAGCTTCGCATAACTCACAAAAACATCACATAACTCACAATAACATCGCACAACACACAATAACTTTACATTATACAAATGTCACATAACTCATAATAACATCGCATAACACAGTAACAAATAGTACACAATAACAACACATAACAACACATAACACACAATAACATTACATAACATGCATTAATCCCATATACAGCATTACAACAATACTTAACACACAGCATCACAACACACTCTGCAGAGGAAAATACTCACCCACCAATCAGCAACACAGTTTAAAGGACTATTTAAATATACAAATTAAATCCCTCAGTTTATTTGACTGAAAATAAGAGACTTTCCTTGTTGAGTTCCAGACAGCAATGCTCACATCATTTAAATGGCGTAGTTTAAATAACGGGATTAAATGGTGCGGCCTTAAAGACTTTTAAATAATAAAATATTATTAACGGGTTGGTATATCATAGTTTGATGAACGGATTTAAATGGCTGAGTTTAAATATTGGAGATAAATATTATGGTGAAAAAGACGTAATTAAATGGTTCAGATTGAGAACATATGAAACAAAATTTTGAAAATGTGACAATTACGAAGAACTTTTCTTCTTATTTTTTTCCAGTGTTTGGCAAAATTTTAGTTTTCTAATTAATTTATAATTACTCTTCTAAGCATCATTTCAGCTAATTAAAAGTTAGATTAGTGACCTCGTCTGTATAATCAAGACTGCTGAAGTGTGTGTACGCTTATTTTTTTACGGATATGTTTCTAGTTTGCTTTATTACATTAATAAAACCTATCAGAGAACTTTACTCAATGGCCACCCTGGGTTAGTGAGTTATTATTATTATAATCAAAAAGAAGCGCTAAGCCACAAGGGCTATACAGGGGTTAGTGAGTTACGCTGCTGCTCAAGGTCGACTGTACTCAGTGCGCGGTCAGCGCTGGCAGGAATTAGGTATAGGGTTGCCATTCAAGTTTTAGGCATTGTATGATTAATTTCCTCCGTTGTTTATATAGGTATAAATTTGCTTTTTGGATATGTTATAGATATTTTCTAGTTCTAAAAAACAACGTAGCAAAATTATCGCTGTTGCTAATATATTTATGAGTTTTAATCGAGAGTTATGGCGCATTTTCTATAACAAATCATTCATTATAGTCTTCAGTTTTACGAGACGTCGCTTATTAACATAGATACACTATGAT
>NC_091327.1:12992037-13007037 GCF_038502225.1 Cherax quadricarinatus
GATGAAGAATAAGAGTCACAATACCCTGGCTGGAACAACTCACAAATAACTCGCACTTGACGAAAGAGAGCTTATGGCAACACTTAACGCTCAGCAGTGCCTGGTGACACATAGTGGAGAGGTTCAACGAAACAGCTGTTGTATAACCATATTTTAAATCATATTGTGGATATCTCTCTCTCTCTCTCTCTCTCTCTCCTTCCTCTCTCTCTCTCTATCTCTCTCTCTCTCTTTCTCTCCCTGGTGCCTCCCTCCCGCCCTGGCACTGATCATGAATATTCAAATGTTCAAGGCACAATCTCCGTTGGCACCCAACTACGGCGCCGTCCGAACACCACCACTTCGCCAGAATTCCAAATCCACCTTTCCCTTTGTGATACGAAACCTCGCAAATTTTCCTTTTAATCAAACTCCAGTGAAATGCCTTTCCCGTTTTGCATCGACAAATATACCCCCTTTCAGTATGAATGAATTGTGTAGTAGAATATTTAAAAAAAAGGTATATAGATGGAGTGTGCAAAGCGATAAAGGGGCTGGAGAGAGGAGAGAAAGAGAGAGAGAGAGAAAAAGTATATATTGATATCGAGAAAAACAAATTTTGGAGACCAGTTCTCAGCAAAACTAACGGCGGTGCATGTCGAACTTGCAGTGTGTGTGTGTGTGTGTGTGTGTGTGTGTGTGTGTGTGTGTGTGTGTGTGTGTGTGTGTTTGTGTGTGTGTGTGTGCATGAGTGCGAGTAGGTATGTGTGTGTGTATGACTGTGTCTGTGTGTATGTGTATGTGTGTGTGAATTTGTGTGTAAGTGTATATGCTCGTGGACAGCAGACAGTTGTGATAGCCTGGGAGGATGTGATGGAATTCCACACTTTTCGAGGAGTCGGATTACGCTTTTAATCCCACATCTGAGTCGATCTTCTGTCTTTTCAATCCTCTCGGCCATCTCGCCGTCTATACCTTCATAGACGTTCACCTAAACAAAACATTGCATCTCGTGAGTAGGTAAATATGTCGCAGCAAATCCCGGTGTAATTTTGTTAAGGTTTTGGTCCCCGTGTTATAAAATTTATTGCGACCATTCGTCAAGGGTTTGTGACGTGAAAAACAATGACATAAATTAATGTACGAATCATAAATTCTTTACCAACTGTTTTCGATGTTTACAAATTGCTGAGAACGGCGGTGGCTCGCCGGGATTCCTTTGGATGAAAGAAAACGAAAGTTTGTTGACTCTTTTGACTATAATCTTGGCATCCTCTACATGGGCAAATTAGAAGTCCCTTGCCTCTCTCTCTCTCTCTCTCTCTCTCTCTCTCTTGCTCTCTCGCTCTCAAAACCCTCACTTATTAAGGGTCAGGCTGTGATTAGCGTACGGAGTCGTGTTGAATGATCCGCACCAGTTTAGCGCTTTGTAAAATACAATGCAAACAACAACTTTGACACACCTACAGTTTACATGTAGTTTAACTTTGCTGTACTTATAGTTTACCTGTACTTCACTTGCATTATGAAATTTTTATAATAACAAATTATAAGGGCATTTCATACCATCATATCCATGAGGTGCATTAGACAATCAATAACGAATCCATTTCAACGAGTCATATTGAAGGTGTTTCATTGAAAAACTACTCCACTTTCAAAATAAAATTAATATTTCGACACGTACACACTTCAACAGCAATTCCAATCTTAATCTAAGTAGAATACTCCACTGTTTAAACTTCGAAGCCAATCATCTGAGATTTCCTCAGGTTATCGAACAAAAGCCAAAATTGTGAATGGTCTTTATACAATTTACCTGTACTTGTATTTATCAACAACTGCAACAGTCTTTCCCTAGTTGCAACACTGAAAAGTTGAAAATGATCACATGAGTTGTCCTCACATTATAAACGAAAACCTTGGAGTGAAAATAATATTCAGGCAACCATCTGGAAATTTCTTGTAATCATGATGAAGGAACCCTCGCATTTGTGCCTTTTTCATTAATTCTGCATCTTGGCATTGTCTCCCTCTATCACTGTATTAACCTTTCATAACATAACCATATCCTCTCCACTATTATGTTTCACGATGAACATTTCCCAGCTCACCCACCACTGTCATTATCACTCCCGTATGTGTGTATCCATTCAGCGGAAACCCCCACAACACTCCACCCAACAACACTGCCACTACCACTTCCATCTCGTCCACCCCAACAAAAACTACCCACCACCACTACTACAACCACCACTCTCAACGACGATGGTAACACTACTTTTATCACCACCACCATAACAATAATAACAAAATCATCAACAACAAAACCAATAACAGCGAAATCAGCAACAACAACATCAGGAATAGCAACAACATCAACAATAACAACATCAATATCAACAACAACAAGCACTCCAAGTGCTAATCTTACCCAACCTGAATTAGATTGATGCTTCACCTGGTAGATTAGACTCTACCTCTGGCGTTTACTACTCTACATAAATTACTCACAGCGACAACAGAAGTATAATGGTTACATAGTGGCTCTCTAGCCTAAAAAAATTATCATGCTAAAATGTTTAGAAAAAGTAAAAATTAGAACATTATATCAGAACACTGAGGTAGAGTGGATTGTGTTTTTATGTTTGATGAATTTATTTGCTTATGTCTGTGTATTCGTGTGTTTGTGTGCTACTGCTATCTGATTATGTACATACACACACACACACAGGAAGTGAAATACTCTAGAAAGTGAGGTAGTGGAGGCAGGTACCATACATAGCTTTAAGAAGAGGTATGGTGAAGCTCATGGAGCAGAGAGAGAGAGAGTGGACCTAGTAGTGACCAGTGAAAAGGCGGTGCCAGGAGCAATGACTCGACCCTTGCAACCACAATTAGGTGAGCACACACACACACACACACACACATATGTTCGTATATATATATATATATATATATATATATATATATATATATATATATATATATATATATATATATATATATATATATATATATATATATATATATATATATATGCAATAAGATCACAGTAAACAGGTGATTTCAGAATATGCAAAACAACCACTCTGAAAGAATAGAGAAATTTCAAGCGCTTTCGTGACTACTCACATTATCCTTGATAATGTGAGTAGTCACGAAAGCGCTTGGAATTTCTCTATTCTTTCAGAGTGGTTGTTTTGCATATATATATAGATATATATATATATATATATATATATATATATATATATATATATATATATATATATATATATATATATATATATATATATATATATATATATATGTCGTGCCGAATAGGCAGTACTTGCGATCTTGGCTTAAATAGCAACGCTCATCTTGCCATATAGGACAAATGAAAATTTGTGTATGCAATAATTTCGCCAAAATCATTCTGAACCTAACGAAAAAATATATTTCACTGTGTTTGTTTAGTATTAAATTATTGTAAACAAATCTAAAATATATTTAGTTGGGTTAGGCTAAAATAAATTGCGCTTGTTATAATAAGGTTAGGTCAGTTTTCTAAGTTCCTTTTGGTGCAAAATTATCAATTTTTACATCAACATTAATGAAAAAAATATATAAACGTATAAGAGAAAATTTTAGAAAGGACTTAATTTTAAATGAGTTCTTGCTAATTGATCAGTTTTACATATTCGGCACGACATATATATATATATATATATATATATATATATATATATATATATATATATATATATATATATATATATATATATATGTGTGTGTGTGTGTGTGTGTGTGTGTGTGTGTGTGTGTGTGTGTGTGTGTGTGTGTGTGTGTGTGTGTGTGTGTGTGTGTGTGTGTGTGTGTGTGTGTGTGTGTGTGTGTAAGTTGATACAACATTTGCAAAACAAATTTATAATAAAAGGTATACGGGGCATCGAACCATACTGGACTATTGTCAAGATGCTAACTGATAACGGTTCAATACTCACCGAAATATGATAAAACCGCTATTTCCAGTTTGTTGATCAGTCTCGAAAATTTGGATATTCCAGTTAAAATTTCTCAAAAATCAAAAGGACAAAAATTTACGAAGTGGATTATTATCACATTCCTTTGTTACTTCAGTCAGCTGTGGCAGATAAAACAATATCGATCACAATTTTCAACACACCAAATTGATTTACCACTCAGAAAAATATTCCGTGCCCCATGTTACACAGAGATTTGGCACCTCGGGGAGGGATATAAAAACAGTGACAGAATTTTTAAACCCTCGCCTTCCATAGCCCACGGAAAAACCTGATATTTTTTTACCGAGAGCCCACAGTGTGTCTACAACTTTTGCAATATTTGTAGTTATTTCCATTCTTTGTCTCCTCGATCAATCGAGATAAAAATGGAGAAAGACAGAGAGAGAGAGAGAGAGAGAGAGAGAGAGAGAGAGAGAGAGAGAGAGAGAGAGAGAGAGAGAGAGAGAGAGAGAGAATAGAGATAGGAAAGAAGGTGTGATAAATAAGAGGAGAGAGAAAGGAGAGAGAAATATGGGTGTGAGGGAGGCGGCAGCAGCGGCCGACATCTGTGTCCACCCCCGCATGAATATGCAACAGGAAATGTTAAAACAGCGGCCTTGGGACACGAACCTTTTCCTCGTTGGTTCCTGCAGCAGCCTGCATGCTCTCTCTGCTTATAATAAAACT
Organism: Cherax quadricarinatus; assembly: GCF_038502225.1. Classification (NCBI taxonomy): domain Eukaryota; kingdom Metazoa; phylum Arthropoda; class Malacostraca; order Decapoda; family Parastacidae; genus Cherax; species Cherax quadricarinatus. The sequence continues at coordinate 12,996,714 of NC_091327.1, forward strand.
CACCAATGATCTTTTTTAAGACTCTGATCTCCATGTATGTCTGGCCCGCTTAGCTCTTCGAATTATACAAAAACGGAGTCGGGAAATCCGCATCCAAAACAAAAGCTTAAAAGCAATATTACCAGGAGATCCGACGGCTGTTGAAATATTCTTTGGGAGATAATTTTCGTTGCGAGAATTAAAAGTTTGAGGGAATTTTATTCTCTATGTTGAAGAGAGAAATGAAGCTAAAATTCAAGAATTACCGGGAAATATAGATAAATGGTCTCACTTTCCAGGCCAAAGCTCGAACGAATATTACTGGGAATACTGATGCTTAAACTCCGTCCCTTCCTGACCAGACTTTGTCACCTTTCAGTGGAAAGTGTGGTTTCTGACTCATCTTAATACTAAGACTGTTGTGAGAGAGACAGAAATAGAGAGGGAGAGAATGGATGAATGAATGAATGAAGCAATGCATAAATGAATGATCATTCATTCATTTATGCATAGATGAATGAATGCATAAATGAATGTGTGAATGAATGAGAATAATAAAATATGTTGTCGAAGGTAGGGGGAGTAGTAGTCTAGGTGGAGACAAGGTGAACAACACGACAGAGTCTCTGACAGGGAAACGTAGAGGAAACGCCAAGAACCAATCAATAGGTAACTGGTACGTGAAGACAACTCACCGGGAGGGTGGTCGCCTCGACTCCCCACTAGTCACTCAGCTATTTCAAGTGCCATTCAAGAATCTCAGATGTCACTTAACAAGGCCAAGAGTTACACAATAAGTGCAAATTGTCACTCACCAAGTTGAATTGTCACTGAGGTAGCTCAAGTGTTACTAGATTAGCCCACGTAACATACAATATATCTAGTTCGGCCTAACTGAACAATATGTTTTGAAAGGCAATAAGATCGCAGTAAAAACAGGTGATGCCACAGTATGCGAAACAACCACTGTGAAAGAACAGTGAAATTTCAAGCGTTTCGTGATTTCACGCATTATCATGGACCTGTAAAAGTAAAAATAATTGAACAGCAGAATATTTATAAGACTGAGATATCGTCTCACGGTCGCACACACACACACACACACACACACACACATATATATATTCCGAGGGAGATCGACGTCCCGGTAGCCTGGTAACAGTTAAATTTGTATTAAACACGTGTCAATAAATAAGGAGAAGAAAAATGCGTAGCTGCGATGGTCGTGAAAATAACAGTAACTTGACAGAGGCTGGACACTGTTACAGTATGTTATGGAAGACCTCTCTAGCAGGATGGTACGGTCTAGGGACTGCCACCAGCGGGACCTCAGTTTGATTCCCGGTTTGTTTGGGTAATATTTCTTTTACCACTCCAATACATGTACGCAAATATTTTAAATATATTATTTAAAAGATATTCAGCTAGCCTAGCTCACGTTTCGTGTCCAGAAGGAAAAAAAACCAGACTTTTGGACCTTTATTGTTATTTTAACTGTTAATGTATGTTTTGAAGTATTTTTTATGGTATCAATGGAAAACGGAATGTTGATTGCATAATCGCCAAGTTAAACTACAATTTGCTATTTAGCATGACAAATCTATAAGTAATTCAAAATAAAAAAATAATGCTCATTAGATGATAATTAAGATTATCTTTTACTTTACATATGGTCCATTTACAATAATGATTGACGGAGGCTCGATTCTCCGTCTTCTGATCTCGAAAGAGACACGCTAAGTAGACACGCAGCCTTACCTTGGAGGGCTGGATCTAGCTCTTGCTCCATTGCCGCCTGGGGTTCCGGAAACGGGTGTGGCGGACAGTCGTGGTAACTTGGTAAAGCCAGCCATGGATGAAAGAAGCTGTCGCCATAAAATATTCCAGCCTCTATTCGAGCCTCCCGGACGCGACCCCCGTTATCTCGAACGCTAGTAAAAACTCCCGCAGAATTTCCTCCTCACTTTGATCCTAATCAGACGCTGTGAATCGTCTATGACATCGGCTGCACTAGAGACAAATGTATCTGGCTGAGATTCGGAGAAATTTGTCTTATAACAGGTAAATCTGGCTGTGTGACAACGATCCAGCCTTTCCAAACTCTGTTCCAGACATCGCCTCGTCGGCCGGAGGACTGGCTTTATCTTCCTGTACCTTTTCATGTTCAGGAAATATAACCCAGCCTCGCTGTTTGGCATTGCCGGCGGCCTGACTGCCGGAGTGAAAGGAAGGCCCGGGTTATGCTCAAGTATATATATATATATATATATATATATATATATATATATATATATATATATATATATATATATATATATATATATATATATATATATATATATATATATATATATATATATATATATATATATATATATATATATATATATATACATATATATATATATATATATATATATATATATATATATATATTATATATATATATATATATATATATATATATATATATATATATATATATATATATATATATATATATATATATATATATATTGATCACTTATGCATGGTTGAGTACACTGCTGGAAATGAGTCTCTGTCTTCCTGGAATTTAAGAGATATTTCGCTGTATTCAACTTTATTAACATATTCGGATGAAATAATCTGTGCTATACTAATATGGAGTATTAAACAATAATTATAAAAAATATATACATTTCAGAAAGAAGGAAGAAAGTAGAGAAAAACTATCATCAATAAGTAGGTAAGACTGGCTGGTGGGTGGATAATGTAAAGAGTTATTATTTTTTTTATTTTTTTTATTTCTGTTAACACATTGGCCGTTTCCTACCAAGGCAGGGTGGCCCGAAAATGAAAAACTTTCATCATCATTCACTCCATTATCGTTTTGCCAGAGGCATGCTTACACTACAGATATAAAACTGGAACCCAAACACCCTTCCTTCAGAGTGCTGGCACTGTACTTCTCATCTCCAGGACTCAAGTCTGGCCTGCCACTTTCCCTGAATCCCTTCATAAATTTTACCTTGCTCACACTCCAACAGCACGTCAAGTCCTAAAAACCATTTGTCTCCATTTGCTCCTATCTAAAACGCTCACATACTCTTGCTGGAAGTCCAAGCCCCTCGCACACAAAACGTCCTTTACTCACCTCCCTCCAACCTTTCCTAGGCCGACCCTTACCCCGTCTTCCCTTCACTACAGAATTATACACTCTCGAAGTCATTCTATTTCCTTCCATCCTCTCTACATGTCAAAACCATCTCAATAACCCCTCCTCCGCCCTCTGGATAATAGTTTTGGTAATCCCGCACCTTGACCTAATCTCCAAACTACGGATTCTCTGTATTATATTCACACCACACATTGCCCTCAGACATGGCATTTCCACTGCCTCCAGCCTTCTTCTTGTTGCAACATTCACCATTCATGCCTCATACCCATGCAAGAGCGTTGGTATAACTATACTCTCATATATACAGACTCCTCAGTGAACCACTCACCTTTTTCCCCTCATCGATTCTATGATTCACCTCATCTTTCATAGACCCATCTGCTGAGACGTCCACTCCCAAATATTATTATTATTATTATTATTATTATTATTATTATTATTATTATTATTATTATTATTATTATTATTATTATTATTATTATTATTATAATTATTACATTCGCAGGGTAATGCTAAGCCTTGGGGTCACATGGCGCTTGGGTTATTGACGGCAATTAAATTTGATCTATTGAAATTGAGAGTACCACATAATTAATTGTACACAACACCGAGAAATGAATGAATAAGACACAAGTGCAGCAGACATACCCAAGTGTCCCACATGTGTCTCATCCATCAAGAGAGACATAACTTCAATGGATCAAGAGCCCAGAGACACCTCCCTCTCTTGTAGGAGTAGCGTGACGAACCGGGCCAACCATCCCAGCCTCACAACACACGATAACATTTGTATTATCCATCTTTTACAGCTGGTCTATGGATGCTACCCTGGACGACGATGAATGGTTCCTATTGGAAGAGAAAGTTATTGTTTCCTGACGATAAACTAAGACTGTTCCTGAGGCCTGCCACCCAGCAGCTTGCACTCCGGAAGCACCCGTCCGCCTTGCTAGGATATCTTACCATGAAGGATATTTTACAATGGAAGGATATCTTACAATGGAAGGATATATTACAATGGAAGGATATCTTACCACGGTAGGATATCTTACCATGAAGGATATCTTACAATGGAAGGATATCTTACAATGGAAGGATATCTTACCATGGTAGGATATCTTACCATGATGGATATCTTACCATGGAAAGGTATCTTACGATGGTAGGATATCTTGCCATGAAGGATATCTTACCATGGATGGATATCTTACAATGGAAGAATATCTTACAATGGAAAGATATCGTGCAATAGAAGGATATTTTACCATGGTAGAATATCTTACCAAGAAGGGTAAACTACGATGGTAAGATATCTTACCATGGAAGGATATCTTACAGTGGAGGGATATCTTACCGTGGAAGGATATCTTACCACGGTAGAATATCTTAGCCTAGAAGGATATCTAACGATGGTAGGATATCTTACCATGAAGGATATCTTACCACGGAAGGGTATCTTACGATGGTAGGATATCTTACCGTGGAAGGGTATCTTACGATGGTAGGATATCTTACCGTGGAAGGATATTTTACCATGGAAAGATATCTTATCATGGAAGGATATCTTATCATGGAATATTATCTTACCACGGAAGGATATCTTTTCATGGAAGCATATTTTACCTTGGTAATATGTCTTGCCATTTAAATGGCAAGACATATCTTACCATGCAAGAGATATCTTACCATGCAAGATATCGTGCTCTGGAAAGATATCGCGCATCGTGAGATTATATTTGCTGTGCAAGGATATCCCCTCAAGGAAGGTTCCTTGATGTTGGTGAGGGGCTCTTGATTTAGGGAATTGGATCTGTGCTCCAGTTCCCCGAATTAAGCCTGAATGCCTTCCACATCCCCCCCCAGGCGCTGTATAATCCTCCGGGTTTAGCGCTTCCCCCTTGATTATAATAACAATAATGTGCAAGGATATTGTATAGAGCAAGGATACCTTTCATTTTGAGGATATCTTGCCTCTAGAGCAAGATTGATAGATAGATGGCTCTATTTTTTTTATTCATTATTTTCCCTGAGATGAATAGTGGTTATTTTTATTAAAAAAATATATTGTTCATTGTTCGAATAATATTGTCGAAAAAAAACTAAGGTTTAATAATATGATAATAAAACAGGGATAGGAAAGTAAATATGTAAATGAAAGAAACTGGGTTGCTGGAAGTAAAGAAATAAAAGAAAGAAAATGGGGTGAGAAGAAAAAGATTTAAAGAAAGAAAATGGAGTTGGGAAAGTAAAACTGCAAAGAAACGGGGCAGAGAAAGTAAAGATGCAAAGAAAACGGGGTTGGGGAAAGTACAAATACAAAAAAGAAAATAGCATAGGGGAATGTAAAGATAGTGAAAGCAAATATACCAAAAAGAAAACGGGGTTAGGGAAAAAGATACCAAAAAGAAAACGGGGTTAGGGAAAAAAGATACCAAAAAGATAGCGGGGTTGGGAAAGTAGAGATACAAAAAAAAAGGGGGGGTTGGGAAAAGAAAAAACAGAAGAGGGAAACAATGCATTAAATGCAATTTAATTCCTGCTCCCTCCTCCTACGTTGGTCACACTCGGAAGGCAGGCGATCTATTCTGATTTATAACGAAGGATATTGGAACAGGCTCGCCCGTATCTCACCTTGAAAACTCCCATTGGAAAGGCAGCCTTCATCAAATATTTCAAACCCTTTTTGTAACTTTGTTTTCTTAAATTTTTGGCCATATAATTTATAGCGAGGCAGTTTATTACGCGATGGAAAGTGATTCATACTTTTGTTTTAAGCATCGCTTACTGGTTGACTAGGATTTACGGTAGTGGTGTAGCATGCTGCTGTTGTTGTTGCTGCTGCTGCTACTGCTTCTGTTACTGTTGCTGCTACTACTGCTTCTGTTACTGTTGCTGCTACTACTGCTTCTGTTACTGTTGCTGCTATTACTGCTTCTGTTACTGTTGCTGCTACTACTGCTTCTGTTACTGTTGCTGCTACTACTGCTTCTGTTACTGTTACTGCTACTACTGCTTCTGTTACTGTTGCTGCTACTACTGCTTCTGTTACTGTTGCTGCTACTACTGCTTCTGTTACTGTTGCTGCTACTACTGCTTCTGTTACTGTTGCTGCTACTACTACTACTACTACTGCTTCTGAAACTATTGTTGTTACTACTACTGTTATTGCTTCTGTTACTGCTGCTGCTGCTGCTACTACTACTACTACTGCTTCTGCTACTAGTGTTACTGTTTCTCATACTAATATTACTACTACTGCTACCACTGCTGCTGCTGCTAGTTACTGTAACCTACGAGATACCTGGTCACAGCTACCACACTCCAACAAAGACTCACCAAGTCTCTGGTCACACCTACCCCGACACACCAGGTCTCCCTGGTTAGTGGGTCAACCGCGGCTGATATTGGAGGCAGGAAAGTGGATTTCACTCTATTTTCTCACTGTGTTTCTCCTCCGAAATGTTCTGTCTGTTTCCCTATTTCCTTGCATTTTTCTCTTTCTCTTATTCTTACCATGTCCGGATAGGGGGGGGGGCCTCTTGCATTTATATAAGTAAACTACACTCACACGCGCACACACGCACACACACACACACACACACACACACACACACACACACACACACACACACACACACACACACACACACACACACACACACACACACACACACACACACACACACACACACACACACACACGCACATACACACACACACACACACACACACACACACACACACACACACACACACACACACACGACGGAGATGTTTTTAAATAAAAATCTTTTCTCACGTGTTTTTCTAAACTACTTGTCCACCATGAGGCCTGGTCACAGACCGGGCCACGGGGGCGTTGAACCCCGAAACCCTCTCCATGTATACTCCAGGTATCAGTTACCGACAAGTAGTTTATATTTCGACCACCAGCTGAGGTCCTCTTCAGATGAATACAAAGGAATGAGGAAGTGCTCAAGTATATATACAGCGTAGAGAAAGTAGAGGCGAAACTTCTTGGATGCTGGAGGTTCTAGATGCCGTCTAGTAGAGACATGAAAGTGACCAGGACGGGAATTTGTGCGGATTACATCTCGCAGTGGCTACCCATTTCCAGGGACATGACCTCTGATGATAGCTTGTCCTTGCATGGTGTGACGGAGCTTCTGAAGAGGACTGTACTGGGCCTACTGTCAATTAGAAAGTGATGCCTGACTCAACTTGGTGCTGCGATATGCGATAGTGTGTATGTGGTTATCAGTTCTGATTATCACATGAAATATGCGCTAAAGAAAAACACCCCAACACCATGCTTAATTAGTATCTTACACAAGACTCAATACATTGGTTCCCAGAAACTTCAACATTACAAAGTTTCCCCGTCTCCGATCTTCTTTGATATCACCGATTTTTGTACCTATCACTTGCTTGAATTTCAATAGCCTTTACTCTGACTAAAGAATAAATGGATAAGTAGCGAGATTAAAATAAATGAGAGAAAAAAGTAAGTAGAAAAGGATATATGAAAGTTGGTATAACACGATTAAAGCTAAAGGAGAGAGAATAAGAGATAGAGAGAGAGAGAGAGAGAGAGAGAGAGAGAGAGAGAGAGACAGACAGACAGAGACAGACTGACAGAGGCAGAAAGACAGAAAAAGACAAACATACAGAGATAGAGCGCAAAATAAAAATCCTCCCGTTGGAAACGTCACCTCTTCTCCTCGTCGACTGTTTGCAACATTTCCTCATAAATTTGGGGAGGAGCCACCGATGATATAGTGGACCATGAATCTGTTTCCTCTTCCTCAATATATACTTGTGCATGTTGGCCTCTGCTTTAATGGCCGTCTCTGCCACAATGACAAGAAAAAATAAGGAGTGGGGGATAAGACAGGGTAAGAGAAGTTAGAATAGAATATCGTGGGATTGGATAAGAGATCATAGGATAGGAGAGGGATGGGTAGAAAAGAATTGGGAAAACAATGAAGAAAAGAAACGCGGAGTTGAGAGGCTTTCGAGTAGAGAGGGAGTGTTAGTTTGAAAGATAGAAAGAAGGGAAGAGAGAGAGAGAGAGACAGACAGAGAGAGAGGACCCATCCATCACGTAGAGATATGTAGCTCTCGTGTCTGCTCCGAGGTATGGCGGATCCAGGAGACACTAATGTAACAGCTGTATATAAGGCTTTCTTGTGTGTGTGTGTGTGTGTGTGTGTGTGTGTGTGTGTGTGTGTGTGTGTGTGTGTGTGTGTGTGTGTGTGTGTGTGTGTGTGTGTGTGTGTGTGTGTGTGTGTGTGTGTGTGTGTGTGAGTATGTGTGTGTGTGTGTGTGTGCATGTGTGTGTGAGTGTGTGTGTGTGTGTGTGCATGTGTGTGTGTGTGTGTGTGTGTGTGCGTGTTTGTACGTATTTATGTCATGACATAAATTATACATTTCTATACAGCTTTCTATAATGCTCCAACTTTCAATTTTAATAAGAAAATTTGAGGAAATAAAAAATGATTCCGTTTTCTGGATTAAGAAAATAAGTCAAAATTATGGCTGAAATGAAATAGAAACCAAAACTTAATGTAATACAACGACTTTATTAACAATTAACAACTAATCAGTAAGTTGAAAATGAAACTTTAAATAACGTTCCGGTTTTTCTTGGTACATTATCAGGCATTAACATGATAATGGTTCAGAACCAACCGAAACATCGTCTAACGTTTCCTTCCCAAATTATGAGTTCAACTGTGCAATGTTCCAGCCAAGGTACAGTGACTTTTATCTTCAACTTATTTACAGGATGGACAAGTAGTAAACCCAAAAGGAAAACGGGTTAGAGATACAGAGATACTTAAATTTACAATATAGTAATAGTATGTACTTGTGTTATTTCAGTGTTCACTATTAATTATTTTTTAACAAATAACCGGAACATCACATAAGGTCCAAGTTATTATTTGCACTTATGAAAATCCTCAATTTATCTGGAAGTGTCTCTTGTCTCACCCATCTGGTATCGTCCTTTGATAGACGCCTCTTCAATCCTCCATTATATCATCCTCCTGTCATAGAGGGAAAGAGTTCCTATATTCCGCTTGAAATTAATCTGAAACTTCCTTAATTCCCTAAAATTCTCAGGATCTCTTATAAAAACCACTCATTTCCTTCTTTAGTTTGCTAGAAATTATGCAGAAAAATGTTTATTTCGATCAGTCCAGGCCGAAACGTCGTAATACAGGTTTTTCTATAAAAATGAGGTGTTTCTAACTACCTTTCTGCTTACACATTCGTTTATTCTACTTTTTCAAGCATTGTTGCTTATTTCATGCCAAGATTTCTTAACACAATCCTGGCAAGTAATGACTAAAAATGAACATTATTCATGAAGATATTAAATCAATATTTGAGTAAGAATGCTGGTTGCTTGAGCGGCCCGTCATCTGCACACACACACCAACGGTATATTTGCTAAACTTTCCTCTTCTAACGGCTCTGGAAATGCTGCTTGTAGCAGCATTGGGGCTGGAGTTAGTGGATCCAACACCTGCCAGACAACACCCGTCTCCTACAAGGGTCTCATTAGAACCGGAGTCACGAAGGCCGTTCGACGTTCGCTGTATAGAGAGGACGAGATGTCACCGTAGCGCGATTAGCTGAACCATAACAAGAATATTTGAAGCTATAAGTTTTAAGTTGCGCCTTTCAATGTGATCATTGGTAGCAGCACACACGCGCCCACGACCAGACTGGCCTGGGGTAACTTTCACGGAAGAGCGAGCTAACCGTGAAACAAACATGGTGTGAAAGCGTGAAAGGACACAATTTGGAAAAAGTTCTGAGGTTATCACAAATAGAGGCACTCTGGAGATTACCCTCCCAGTTACTGCGTAGCCATCAGGTGGCTCCAGTCCCGCCTTGTGTCTACTCTCACTCACAACAACAACCGCTTCTTTTACCACAGAACAAATATTAGTGTCACTAAATTCTCCAAAGCCATCAATATTATAACAGCCAATGCTCTTACAGTTACTGTTCTTACTGCTGCTTCTACAGTAGCTGGTATTGCTTTGCTACTACTGCTGTTTCCTGTGCTGCGTCTGCTGCAGTTGCTGCTGTTATTGCTATTGGTATTCCGGCTGCTACTTCTGCTGTTGTTATTGCTGCTGCTTCTGTTGTTGCTGTTACTGCTGCTGATCG
>NC_091327.1:13009537-13064537 GCF_038502225.1 Cherax quadricarinatus
AGTTTTTAAACTGCAACATTAACACCCCTCCTTCAGAGTGCAGGCACTGTACTTCCCATCTCCAGGACTCAAGTCCGGCCTGCCGGTTTCCCTGAACCCCTTCATAAATGTTACTTTGCTCACACTCCAACAGCACGTCAAGTATTAAAAACCATTTGTCTCCATTCACTCCTATCAAACACGCTCATGCATACCTGCTGGAAGTCCAAGCCCCTCGCACACAAAACCTCCTTTACCCCCTCTCTCCAACCTTTCCTAGGCCGACCCCTACCCCGCCTTCCTTCCATTACAGACTGATACACTCTTGAAGTCATTCTGTTTCGCTCCATTCTCTCTACATGTCCGAACCACCTCAACAACCCTTCCTCAGCCCTCTGGACAACAGTTTTGGTAATCCCGCACCTCCTCCTAACTTCCAAACTACGAATTCTCTGCATTATATTCACACCACACATTGCCCTCAGACATGACATCTCCACTGCCTCCAGCCTTCTCCTCGCTGCAACATTCATCACCCATGCTTCACACCCATATAAGAGCGTTGGTAAAACTATACTGTCATACATTCCCCTCTTTGCCTCCAAGGACAAAGTTCTTTGTCTCCACAGACTCCTAAGTGCACCACTCACTCTTTTTCCCTCATCAATTCTATGATTCACCTCATCTTTCATAGACCCATCCGCTGACACGTCCACTCCCAAATATCTGAATACATTCACCTCCTCCATACTCTCTCCCTCCAATCTGATATTCAATCTTTCATCACCTAATCTTTTTGTTATCCTCATAACCTTACTCTTTCCTGTATTCACCTTTAATTTTCTTCTTTTGCACACCCTACCAAATTCATCCACCAATCTCTGCAACTTCTCTTCAGAATCTCCCAAGAGCACAGTGTCATCAGCAAAGAGCAGCTGTGACAACTCCCACTTTGTGTGTGATTCTTTATCTTTTAACTCCACGCCTCTTGTCAAGACCCTCGCATTTACTTCTCTTACAACCCCATCTATAAATATATTAAACAACCACGGTGACATCACACATCCTTGTCTAAGGCCTACTTTTACTGGGAAATAATTTCCCTCTTTCCTACATACTCTAACTTGAGCCTCACTATCCTCGTAAAAACTCTTTATATATATATATATATATATATATATATATATATATATATATATATATATATATATATATATATATATATATATATATGTATATATATATATATATATATATATATATATATATATATATATATATATATATATATATATATATATATATATATATATATAAATATGTCGTGCCGAATAGGCAGAACTTGCGATCTTGGCTTAATTAAATAGCAACGCTCATCTTGCCATATAGGACAAGTGAAAATTTGTGTATGAAATAATTTCGCCAAAATCATTCTGAACCTAACGAAAAAAAAAATATTTCACTGTGTTTGTTTAGTATTAAATTATTGTAAACAAATCTAAAATATATTTAGTTGGGTTAGGCTAAAATAAATTGCTTTTGTTATAATAAGGTTAGGTAAGTTTTCTAAGATTCTTTTGGTGCAAAATTATAAATTTTTACATCAACATTAATGAAAAAAAATATATCTTTAAACATATAAGAGAAAATTCCAGAAAGGACTTAATTTTAAATGAGTTCTTGCTAATTGACCAGTTTTACATATTCGGCACGACATATATATATATATATATATATATATATATATATATATATATATATATATATATATGTGTGTGTGTGTGTGTGTGTGTGTGTGTGGTGTGTGTGTGGTGTGTGTGTGTGTGTAATGTGTGTGTGTGTGTTATGTGTGTGTGTGTGTAATGTGTATGTATTGTGTGTGTGTTTGTAATGTGTGTGTGTGTGTGTGTGTGTGTGTGTGTGTGTGTGTGTGTATATCTTTCTCTCCGTAAAGCTTCCTCTCCTACACATTCTTTCCTGACTTATCTAAAATGACCTCTTTCCCTTACCTGATATTTCTTTCCACCTGAAGATTCTTCAGAGGATAGCTTTAAGAGTTCCACCATTTATTAAACATCTTAATTCAACACATTTTAAATCCTTCCCTCCTAACAATATTTATTTGAGCAACATCCTTTATCCTCCAGCCTTTCCTCCGTCCTGTGCCCTCCTTCCTTTATCCTTCAATCCCTTCCTTGCCCTGTCTTTCAATCATAGTTAGATTAGTACCAAAATAATAATAATAATAATAATAATAATAATTAAAGTAATAATAATAATAATAATAATAATAATATTAATAATAATAATAATAATAATAATAATAATAATAATAATAATAATAATAATAACAACAAAAATAATAACAATAATACTAATAATAATAATAATCAAATTATTATTATTATTATTATTATAATTATAATTATCAGGTTAATGATACTAGCAATTTTATTAAAATTTATACTAGTAGTAGTAGTAGTAGTAGTAGTAGTAGTAGTAGTAGTAGTAGTAGTAGTAGTAGTGGTGGTGGTAGTGGAAGTAGTAGTAGTAGTAGTAGTAGTTGTAGAAGAAGAGGTAAAAGAATGCTCTCTCGAAACAATAATATCATGTATATCGTCCAGTCTCCTGAGCAGTGATTGTTTGATCCTCCGTTTACTTATCGCTTATCGTAAGTTAATACAATGTCAAGACATACTTCCTGCATAGCTTTACAAATATATATTTTATCCATCCTAGCGGTGGCCATTGATTATATGGTAAATCTATATATATACAATTTCAATTACTTCTTACCTGAGTTTAACTCTAAAAATTAAATAACACAATACCAATAACACTATCAATGGCAAAATTATATATGAACTTTTCTTTACACAAACTTTTCCGTTTTACGCTAACATTGACAAATGAAAACTTAACGACACAACCTGCCAAAATTATGCTCATCCAAGATTTGCATTCTCAAAGTGGTAGTTTGAATATACAATGCTTTTTTTCCCCATTTATCAAACGAGGTGGAAAAAAGTGGAAATTTCTACCAAGCAATCACAGTCAAATATTCACGAAATACGAAAACGCAAATGAAACTCGAATTATATTAATAAACATTTTCACATTGCATAAAACTCCCCTTTGGGAGACATTCCAGGGGGGCAAATTTCCATCCCCTTGATCCATTTATCCATAACTGGTTTTTAATGATATTTACAGTCTTAATAACACCTGTTACACCTTTCTAAGACATTTATCGCCAAATTCTACTTTGCATGCGCTATCTTACTGAAGCAAGGGGTTTTCTACGCCGTTTAACCACAACAACCCAGAGAAACGCACATTCGCTGGGAATATAATTGCAACTTAGGGAGAGAAAGAGTGAGAGAGAGAGAGAGAGAGAGAGAGAGAGAGAGAGAGAGAGAGAGAGAGAGAGAGAGACAGAGAGAGAGAGAGAGAGAGAGAGAGAGAGAGAGAGAGAGAGAGAGAGAGAGAGAGAGAGAGAGAGAGAGAGAGAGAGAGAGAGAGAGAGAGAGAGAGAGAGAGAGAGAGAGAGAGAGAGAGAGATAAACGAGGTGGTTGTTGGCATGCTGTCTAGTATACCTGGCCAACGCGTGATTCTGTGATGGTGGACGAGGAAGGAGGGCGTGTCCGTATCAGCATGAATCTAATCCAAGAGTTCCGTGCGGTTCATCATAAAGCGAATGTAGGACACGCCCACCACAGGCGTGGGACACGCCCCCCATACCCTCACCCGTCCAGGGAGGTTGTAAAACAATCGTTGCTGCCCTTGCTGTTCCCCCGTCCAGCCTCTGAGGGCCGCGGGTGAATAATTTGTAGACGGCTTAACATGACAGTAAATCAGGGTTGCTAGGACCTGGAGCGCAACAAACGGGATAAGTAGTCGCTCGCTCTCTGCTATTTACGACACACACACATGAAATAAGCCGTGCCTGTGTTGGTGTGGGTGGTGGAGGTGGATGGTGGGAGGTGGGTGATGAGTGGGTGTTGGTTAGTTGGTGATGGGTGTGTGATTGCTTGTTGGTGTTGGTGGGTGAGTTGTTGGTGTTGATGGTGTGGGGTGGGATGGTGGTAATGGGTTGCGGAGGGGGGATAGTGGGTGGTGAGGGTTTTGCGAGGTGGCATTGAGTGCTTAGGGTTGGAAAGGATAAGGGAGTCTGAGATAAAGGGAAAGTGTGTGACGTGCGTAATGTGTCGAAAGTGATGTTTTACGGAAAGAGAAGGTGAAGATGAGAGATTATGGGATGAAGGTGATGTAGAGTGTTGGAGGAGAGGTATAATGTGGAGAGGTGAGTGTGTGGTGAGTTTTGAGCAATTTTAGGTTAGTGGGAGGAAATGTTTAGAAATATTGTATACAGCTGGTGTGGGAGTTTTGATTCTTGCTATGGGAAAAGGAAAAGAGATAATCTTGGAGAGATGACCTGAGAGAGATACTAGAACTGGAGTGCAGAGATGGAAGATATATTAGATGATGCTGAGAGGTGCAAGGCAAATGTAGGAGGATGGATGGGAAAAAACAGAAAGCGGTGATGAAATGAGTCAGGAAAAGGTGAGAGTGGTCGGGACTCTGCAGGTGAAAATTATTGATAAATAGTGGGACTGTGCAAGCGATGACGAAGTAAGGAAATGGTGATGACGATGATTGGAGACAAAGTGATAAATGAGAGACTCCTTCATTTATGAAGAGACCAGAGATTGTGATGGACACTTTGGTACTACTGGTGGAAGAAGTGGGAAAAGAGCTCCCATTGGCTTGTGACAATTAGTGCTACTAGCATCACAGCTGGGAACATCCTTCGTATTGCCAAGTGACAATTGGTGCTGCTGGTGTCAGCACTTGCACCAGCTGGGGTCAGGAAGAGTTCAGTACCACAATGACTATTCCAGACATTTAATTTAAGGTTCACATAAAAAAGAATTATGAAAAAATACTAGCGTTTACAGCTGGAATATTTAGATGATACAGAAAACTGATTTAACTTCTTACATTTACTGAAAGACAGAATCGGTAATTTTATGACTACAGGAATGAACATTGCAGGTACAGATATATCAAGGAAAGGTATTTTAGGAGAGACATTTCGCTAAAACTTAAAATGGGACAATTATCATTATTATTATTAATAGTAATAGTAGTAGTAATATATTAATTGGAAGTGCGCTAAATCCGTAGGTGTCAAGAAAGATACACAATACGAATATAAAAAAGAGCCTGAAAATAATGAGCAACAATTTAAAAATATCTCAAATGGTAATGAATAAAATAGGACGAGAAATTCAGAGGAGAGGAGGAAAATAAAAAGTATATTTTTAAGATAATAAGATGAGCAAAGGCTGAAGAAAATAGTGGAAGAAAAGAGGGGAAGGTGATAATCAAAACTAAACAAGCGTGGAACGAGGGTTCGAGGAGGGAGGATGCTGCACTGTGGGTTTAGAGGATAAGGCGAAGGTGCTTTCAAGAAAAATATGAGTTGGTGTTGAGAAGATGTGTGTGTGAGGATTGTTCTTGGTGAGGGTCGTGGTGGTGAGGGGCTGTAGGTGTTGTGAGGTGATGGTGACGGCGGTGACAATGATAGTGGAGGCCATGGTAGCTGTATGATGATGGTGATAATGATCATAGAGAAACGAGGCTGTTGTATGATGGGGTATTGGTGGTTGCGGAGCGTGGGTGTGGTTGTTATGGGATAGTGGTAGTAGTGGAAAGAGAGCGTTGTTGTTGTCTAGTTCCGGTGGAAAATAATCCTGTGTTTGTTAGTGCTAGGTGGAGAGTAAGTCTTGCTGTTCCTGCTTATTTCAGGTGTTAGTGGAGAGTAATCCTGCTTATTTTAAGTGTTGGTAGTAATCAATATTTGTTGTTAATGCTGATGGAGAGTAATAATACTTGTTTTAAGTGTTTTTGGAGAGTAATTCTTATTGTTAGAGCTGGTGGAAAGTAATTACTCTTGGTGTTAGCGATATTAGTGTTAGTTAAGAAAATATAATCTTCATAGCTCATAGGAAAGAGATAATCTGTGCAGTTTTAATTACTGATTTAATTACTGGTAGAGATATTCAACTGTTAGTACAAGGCAAAACCAGTACGAAAGCCACAGCCTTACTCACCACAGCAGCAAATCATATGATTTATGAACCACTTTCTAGCCATAGTGGCAGCGGAAAGCCTGAAGACATCACCAAAGTCTTTTCACAGCAGAAGTTACCTTTGATAGAAAATAATAAATTCTTTAGGAACCGATGACAGTTAACTAAACCTACAAGAATTTAATTCTTTCATTCAGTATTTAGAAACTAACATGCATGAGAATAATCAATATCTGGTACGGTAACCATGGTTGGAGTTAGATAATACTAAACTGAGAATTGCATTTGGTCTGAGGAAGATTTAAGTTCACTGATATAGCAGCGAAATATACTATAAGTTTTAAGTTTAAAATTAGGAATACTTACAGTAAACTTATTAAATGTAGTTTATTGTCAAGTCTTTCATATTATAAAGTGACAAGATGCTGGTACAAGAATTAGTTACCGTAAATTTAACTGATAAATATTCTACTGAGATACGTCAAACAAGGTGTGACATCTCCAAAGACTTTTTCTACCTTGAACTATAATTAAATCTGAATCAAGTAGGAAAGAATTAGAAAATTCACTTCTTAAATATCTATCTTGATCCTTCTACTTTAGTATAATGAGGATTTAGCTAATTGAAGTATGCTGAAAGACACTTATTAGTGATCTAAAATAGAGAAGTAAAAATGGTTAATTAAGTTACGGAACTTCAAAAATTTGCTTTTCAAAAATTTACCTGTTCAAAATGAAAGTAGAAAAAGTCTTAGCATCGGAGAAAAACTTTCTTGTAAATCATAATAGATCACAGAAGATATCTAGCAAAAATGCAAAGTTTTAGACTGTATACAGACTGGGGGCAAATCATGAGATGTTGAGGGAGAACTGTCAATCATGGTAACGGGCAGCAGTTGCTCGCTGCAGTTTACCTACCTGGAGTTTACCTGGAGAGAGTTTCGGGGGTCAACGCCCCCGCGGCCCGGTCTGTGACCAGGCCTGTGACTAGGAGAATAACATAAGCTGATGTAGGCGACACCAAGCATAACAATGATTCCGCTTCTGATAAGCTTTTAGACATATACAGTGATAAATCAAAACTTTTGAGCTTTATGTAAGGAGCATGAACGTAAGTTTTCACAAAGTAATAAAGAATGACGCAAAATGTTTTATCAAGATTGCGTGAGCATTTTGACGACCAATTTATTTCTCTGCTGTAGGTCAATGCAGTTATTCAGTTTTTTCGTAATACTGTGCTTATGAACTAAGACCTGTTGAAAATGAGAATAATAATGTTATGGTTAGGAAAGCCAGTAAAAATATCCTGCGAGAGTATGCAGATTTGATGCCCAGGAAAGACAAATACAACTTCTGTTAAGACAAGAAGACCTACGCTGATTCTGTGACACTACTCAGTTTAAGAAAATATCTCAGACACCCTCAGGTAAACATTGCCTTTCATTTTAGTTGGGAATTTTATCGTTAATTCAATCACAAAGTGTACTTCACCACTTCAGATTGAAAGTGTATACTGATGCTCCGATACCTGGAGTATATCTGGAGGGAGTTCAGGGGGACAACGGCGCTACGGCCTGGTCCAAGACCATGGTGAAATTTTTGCCATTTAAAGAATCGGCAGCAGAGGCTGCATTGTAAGAAACAAAATCTGAGTGTTATTCTTTCATCATTACTACAAGTCATTACAGATAATCTGATGCAAATATGTATTCCCCTAATGAACTAAAATCAACCCGCTCATTGGCCTTATTAATGACTCAAACATCCCAGTGATTGATAATATTCAAGACCATAACACAATTTAAAGATTTAAGAAGGAAGACATTAAGGAGTTTGTACGATCTTTTAGTAAGGTATTATAACATCATGGCCAAAATTTACGAAAACGCTGGAAACGTTTGTGAAAAAGAGAATCCTTTCCATGAACGTTTTGACTCCAGCGACCTACAATTTTCCCACAATGATCTACATAGATGAATATTATATGTTCAGCGATTATGTACCAACATTAATCCCTAAATTATCAAAGGTATCCAGACGATCTCTCGGGCCAAAACTCATACACGATACACGGGTCTAACATTCTTTTAGATGTACTCTCTCTCTCTCTCTCTCTCTCTCTCTCTCTCTCTCTCTCTCTCTCTCTCTCTCTCTCTCTCTCTCTCTCTCTCTCTCTCTCTCTCTCTCTCTCTCTCTCTCTCTCTCTCTCTCTCTCTCTCTCTCTCTCTCTCTCTCTCTCTCTCACTCTCTCTCACTCCACCATTCCTCTCTCTCACTCAGCAGCTCGCGGTAGGTCGGAATTATCAAGCAGAACAAAAGTTACTTGTCGTCGTAAAAGTCGTAATGATTGTTTATATCGCCATAAACTGTAAGGAATCTCCGCTTCTATGTGATGTTTGGGACCGCCCCTCCAACCCATCCATGGCCCACCCTCGGGCCCGCCCTTTGGCCCACCCTCGGGTCCACCCTGTGGCCCACTCCTGCCACACCGCTGGCTCATCCTGTCCCGACCTCTAGCCCACCTCCGGATCCACCCCTGACATACCACTAGCCCACTCTTTTGGACCACTCACTGATGCACTCCTGGCCCACCATCTAACCAACACCTGACCCACTCTCTGGCCCACCACTGTCCCACCACTCTTGAAACTCGAAGTCCGACCCACTTTAGCACCTCTCATGACTTAACAATCGTTCCAGTTAACCACCAATCCAATTTCGATCCGTCAGTTGATCCAACCTTCGTTTAATCTTTTAAACCACACGACCCACCCAGTCCCAGCATCACTCAACCAGCCAAAATCAACCTCCCCTCCTACCCATCAACCAAATCATCTACCCACCAACACAATCATCTACCCACCTACCCAATCATCTACCCACCTACGCAATCATCTACCCACCTACCCAATCATCTACCCACCTACCCAATCATCTACCCACCAACCCAATCATCTACCCACCAACCCAATCATTTACCCACCTACTCAATCATCTGCCCACCAACCCAATCATCTACCCACCTACCCAGTCATCTACCCAGCAACCCAATCATCTACCCACTTACCCAATCATCTACCCACCAACCCAGTCATCTACCCAGCAACCCAATCATCTACCCACTTACCCAATCATCTACCCACCAACCCAGTCATCTACCCAGCAACCCAATCATCTACCCACTTACCCAATCATCTACTCACCTACCCAATCATCTGCCCACCTACCCAATCATCTGCCCACCTACCCAATCGTCTACCCACCTACCCAATCATCTACCCACCTACCCAATCATCTACCCGCCAACCCAGTCATCTACCCACCTACCCAATCATCTACCCACCTACCCAATCATCTACCCACCTACACAATCATCTACCCACCTACCCAATCATCTACCCACCTACCCAATCATCTACCCACCAACCCAATCATCTACCCACAACCCAATCATCTACCCACCTACCCAATCATCTATCCACCTACTCAAGCATCTACCCACCTACCCAATCATCTACCCGCCTACCCAATCATCTACCCACCTACCCAATCATCTACCCACCTACCCAATCATCTACCCACCTACCAATCATCTACCCACCAACCCAATCATCTACCCACCTACCCAATCATCTACCCACCTACCCAATCATCTACCCACCTACCCAATCATCTACCCACCTACCCAATCATCTACCCACCTACCCAGTCATCTACCCACCCACATCTTGCACCACCCACTCACTCATTGTTTTAATTTTTAAGCTTTATTTCCTGATCTCTTCTTTTTCTCTCATCCCATTTACTCCTTATTCACATTTCTTCCTTTCGCTTCTTACTTCTTTTTCTTCTTTAATCACTACATATTCGTTTTTTCCTCTCAACATACAGACTGAATATCTTCGGTCTGAGACCCCTACCCCAATTTCTCTGTCTCTTTGTCTCTCTGTCTCTGTCTGTCTGTCTGTCTGTCTGTCTGTCTGTCTCTCTCTCTCTCTCTCTCTCTCTCTCTCTCTCTCTCTCTCTCTCTCTCTCTCTCTCTCTCTCTCTCTCTCTCTCTCTCTCTCTCTCTCTCTCTCTCTCTCTCTCTCTCTCTCTCTCTCTCTCTCTCTCTCTCTCTCTCTCTCTCTCTCTCTCTCTCTCTCTCTCTTTCTCTCTGTCTGTCTGTCTGTCTCTCTCTCTCTCTCTTTCTTTCTCTTTCTCACCATAGGAAGGGGAGGGTGTGGGCATTAATTACTCTCCAGAAAGCTGCTCCCGCAATTAACATAAAGTGTGTCTGTGAAGGCTCGCGAAAACTTTGATATATGAGTAGTGGTGGAACTGGAAGAAGGGGAGACGGGAAGGGGTAGTTGGTATGAGGAGGGGAGAAGGAGGAAAGGAGGTGTAGGGGGAGATGTGTTCAAGAAAGGCAGATGGGAAAGGCAGGGGAAAGAGGGGAAGTGTATGGAGGAGTACACAGAAAGGAGGTGTAGATAGATGGGGAGTTGCAGGGAGAGGGAAGATGGGTGGGTGGAGGGAGGTTGGTGAGACAGAGGAAGAGGAGATGGAGAGAAAGTTGGTGGTGGTCACCTCTCAAGCAAATGTATAAGAAAAGGAGCGATGAATTCCAGGAGAGTAAACTGGACTCGTCTGAAAAAGACCGAAGATTTTAAAGATCTGGATCAAGAGATGACAGAGAGGGATGGAAGGATAGATGGAGACTTAGAATGATAAGGAAAGAGAGGACTAGAACGAAGGGAAATGATGTAAGGGGGATGAAAGAGGATCTGGAATACAGACCATGGAAAAAAAATGTAATGATAAAGGGAAAGCATAGTCATGTGGAGAAAAGGAAAGAATGGAATAACAGTTAGAAAATATTTAAAATAGTGCAGTGTAAGGAAGAAAGGCAGAGAGAAGACCTGGAACGGCAAAAAAAGAGGGTTAACTATAAGGATGGAGAGAAGAGAATTTGGAACGGCTGTGTTTCCTATGTTTTTGTAAAAGCAATGATTTGTAATGAAAAATCTGGATTAGAATCTGAATCTGAATTTCATTAAGTATAAGGAAGAGCATGGACCTGGGACGACAAAGAGAGGGATTAATTAAGGAAAAGGAAGGCGAGGAAAGAACCTAGAACAAGAAAAAAAAATGTTGGGATTAATAGGATAAGGCAAGGAGGAAGGAGCGTACCTGGAACAACAAAGGGTAAAGCTTACTTTTATGGAAGAGGACTAGAGTACCCGGAATGACAAGTGGGAGAATTGAGGATAAGGAAAGGGAAGACGAGGCGATCTGGAAGGACAGTGAGAGGGATGTAGGGTAAGACGTGAAATATTGGAGGACGGAACTGGAATGACGTTATGCAGGGGAGACTGGGAATGATGGAAGGGCGGAAATTTAAAACAGTTGCGAGAGTATGGAATTCTGAGACGACAGAAAGAAAAAAAAAAGAAATCCGTTGAGATAAAGACCTGTGAAGATTAAAATTCAAAAGATTTAAGAGAAGTTAGAGAAAAAATTATACAATAATATGAAGAACTTAAATGAAAAGAAATATAAAAATATTTTCATTTTCAGAAAAAAATATAGAATGTATTTACATAAAACATTAAACTAAGAGAGACTTTTTTGTGTAGCAGATACAGGACAAAGCAACAGCTCCTACTGGTGAGCGGAGGCTTTAGAAGGAATCTTCAAGGAATCTTGAAGGGAAAAATCGACAGATTTCCAGGATAGTAAAGAAGGGGGAGCTTGGGTCACAATGGGCGGAATGTTTAAAATAGAGGAGAGTGAGCTGTGTGAAATCAGGGGAGAGACAAAGGAGTGTGACGGCGGAAAGGCGGAGATCTGGAATGATATAGTCTGCCATCTGGTTCGGCGAAAGGTCGAGATTTAGAAAGAATACATTTAAGGTGAGATAGTAACGATGGAACGGACAGGGATCTACGATGACAGAGTGCTGGAAAATGTGGATGATGGATGCATCGACATCTGACACATCCGCACAAGCGGCTGCCTTAGGGGACAGATAACAGACAAGTGACTATATAGGGGGTACGAGGTAGGCAAGTAATTGTGTACGAAGACGATAAGTTGATACGAAGAAGGTAAGTAAATACCTATATATCGGGAAAAAGGTAATTAAAAGACTATGTCTTGAGTAGAGATGGACAAGTCGCCACGTATAGAGTAGAGATGGATAAGTTGCTTAGGTTGGAGTACAGAGAGACAAGTTGCTATGTATGGAGTAGAGATAGACAATCTGCTACAAATGGAGTGGGTAAGCATGGCGATGAAAACAAGGATGAGCGGAAATGCTACTGCATCATAGTTAAGGGTTAATCAAGCATGGTGCAACCACAGGGTTGCTGGCAGTGTTTTTTGCACCCTACTTAAGGAGTATTTAATCATAGTGATGTCTTATGCATAATCTAAACATTTCAATGTACGTGCTACTGTAATTGGAATACGTTTCAATTCTCCGATTTCGTAAAATACGTGTTAACACATTTTCTCACTGTATGTATGCTGAGATACAGACACACACACACTCATATATATATATATATATATATATATATATATATATATATATATATATATATATATATATATATATATATATATATATATATATATATATATATATATATATATATATATATATATATATATATATGCATATATATATATATATATATCTATATATATATATATATTATATATATATATATATATATAAATATATATATATATATATATATATTTCTTTTTTTTTTTTTTTTTTTTTTTTTTTTTAAACAAGTCGGCCGTCTCCCACCGAGGAGGGGTGACCCAAAAAAGAAAGAAAATCCCCAAAAAGAAAATACTTTCATCATCATTCAACACTTTCACCACACTCGCACATTATCACTGTTTTTGCAGAGGTGCTCAGAATACAACAGTCTAGAAGCATAAACATATAAAGATACACAACATATCCCTCCAAACTGCCAATATCCCAAACCCCTCCTTTAAAGTGCAGGCATTGTACTTCCCATTTCCAGGACTCAAGTCCGACTATATGAAAATAACCGGTTTCCCTGAATCCCTTCACTAAATATTACCCTGCTCACACTCCAACAGATCGTCAGGTCCCAAGTACCATTCGTCTCCATTCACTCCTATCTAACACGCTCACGCACGCTTGCTGGAAGTCCAAGCCCCTTACCCACAAAACCTCCTTTACCCCCTCTCTCCAACCCTTTCGAGGACGACCCCTACCCCGCCTTCCTTCCCCTATAGATTTATATGCTTTCCATGTCATTCTACTGTGATCCATTCTCTCTAAATGACCAAACCACCTCAACAACCCCTCTTCTGCCCTCTGACTAATACTTTTATTAACTCCACACCTTCTCCTAATTTCCACACTCCGAATTTTCTGCATAATATTTACACCACACATTGCCCTTAAACAGGACATCTCCGCTGCCTCCAACCGTCTCCTCGCTGCTGCATTTACCACCCAAGCTTCACACCCATATAAGAGTGTTGGTACTACTATACTTTCATACATTCCCTTCTTTGCCTCCATAGATAACGTTTTTTGACTCCACATATACCTCAACGCACCACTCACCTTTTTTCCCTCATCAATTCTATGATTAACCTCATCCTTCATAAATCCATCCGCCGACACGTCAACTCCCAAGTATCTGAAAACATTCACTTCTTCCATACTCCTCCTCCCCAATTTGATATCCAATTTTTCTTTATCTAAATCATTTGACACCCTCATCACCTTACTCTTTTCTATGTTCACTTTCAACTTTCTACCTTTACACACATTCCCAAACTCATCCACTAACCTTTGCAATTTTTCTTTAGAATCTCCCATAAGCACAGTATCATCAGCAAAAAGTAACTGTGTCAATTCCCATTTTGAATTTGATTCCCCATAATTTAATCCCACCCCTCTCCCAAACACCCTAGCATTTACTTCCTTTACAACCCCATCTATAAATATATTAAACAACCATGGTGACATTACACATCCCTGTCTAAGACCTACTTTTACCGGGAAGTAGTCTCCCTCTCTTCTACACACCCTAACCTGAGCCTCACTATCCTCATAAAAACTCTTTACAGCATTTAATAACTTACCACCTATTCCATATACTTGCAACATCTGCCACATTGCTCCTCTATCCACTCTATCATATGCCTTTTCTAAATCCATAAATGCAATAAAAACTTCCCTATCTTTATCTAAATACTGTTCACATATATGCTTCAATGTAAACACCTGATCTACACATCCCCTACCCACTCTGAAACCCCTTGCTCATCCGCAATCCTACATTCTGTCTTACCTCTAATTCTTTCAATTATAACCCTACCGTACACTTTTCCTGGTATACTCAGTAAGCTTATTCCTCTATAATTTTTACAGTCTCTTTTGTCCCCTTTCCCTTTATATAAAGGGACTATACATGCTCTCTGCCAATCCCTAGGTACCTTCCCCTCTTTCATACATTTATTAAACAAAAGTACCAACCACTCCAACACTATATCCACCCCTGCTTTTAACATTTCTGTCATGATCCCATCAGTTCCAGCTGCTTTACCCCCTTTCATTTTACGTAATGCCTCACGTACCTCCCCCACACTTACATTCTGCTCTTCTTCACTCCTAAAAGATAGTATACCTCCCTGACCAGTGCATGAAATTACTGCCTCTGTTTCTTCCTTAACATTTAAAAGTTCCTCAAAATATTCTCGCCATCTACCCAATACCTCCATCTCCCCCATCTAATAACTCCCCTACTCTGTTTTTAACTGACAAATCCATATTTTCCCTAGGCTTTCTTAACTTGTTTAACTCACTCCAAAATTTTTTCTTATTTTCATTAAAATTTCTTGACAGTGCCTCTCCCACTCTATCATCTGCTCTCCTTTTGCACTCTCTCACCACTCTCTTTACCTTTCTTTTACTCTCCATATACTCTGCTCTTCTTATAACACTTCTGCTTTGTAAAAACCTCTCATAAGCTACCTTTTTCTCTTTTATCACACCCTTTACTTCATCATTCCACCAATCACTCCTCTTTCCTCCTGCCCCCACCCTCCTATAACCACAAACTTCTGCCCCACATTCTAATACTGCATTTTTAAAACTATTCCAACCCTCTTCAACCCCCCCACTACTCATCTTTGCACTAGCCCACCTTTCTGCCAATAGTCGCTTTATATCTCACCCGAACTTCCTCCTCCCTTAGTTTATACACTTTCAAACATCTCCCAAAATCTCTCTCTCTCCTCTGCATTCCTTTCTTCTCCAGGTGCATACACGCTTATTATGACCCACTTCTCGCATCCAACCTTTACTTTAATCCACATAATTCTTGCATTTACACATTCATATTCTCTTTTCTCCTTCCATAACTGATCATTCAACATTACTGCTACCCCTTCCTTTGCTCTAACTCTCTCAGATACTCCAGATTAAATCCCATTTATTTCCCCCCACCGAAACTCCCCTACCCCCTTCAGCTTTGTTTCGCTTAGGCCCAGGACATCCAACTTCTTTTCATTCATAACATCAGCAATCATCTGTTTCTTGTCATCCGCACTACATCCACGCACATTTAAGCATCCCAGTTTTATAAAGTTTTTCTTCTTCTCTTTTTTAGTAAATGTCTACAGGAGAAGGGGTTACTAGCCCATTGCTCCCGGCATAACTGCTACAGCAATATATATATATATATATATATATATATATATATATATATATATATATATATATATATATATATATATATATATATATATTATAGGTAGTAGGTTGGTAGACAGCAACCACCCAGGGAAGTACTACCGTCCTGCCAGATGACTGTGAAACAAAAACCTGTAACTGTTTTGCATGATGGTAGGATTGCTGGTTTCTTTTTCTGTCTCATAAACACGCTAAGATAACAGGGATATCTTGCTACTCCTACTTACACTTTGGTCACACTTCATAGACACGCACATGCATATATATATATACATACATCTAGGTTTTTCTCCTTTTTCTAAATAGCTCTTGTTCTTTTTATTTCTTCTATTGTCCATGGGGAAGTGGAAAAGAATCTTTCCTCCGTAAGCCATGCGTGTCGTATGAGGCGACTAAAATGCCGGGAGCAATGGGCTAGTAACCCCTTCTCCTGTATACAATTACTAAAAAAGAGAAGAAGAAAAACTTTATAAAACTGGGTTGCTTAAATGTGCGTGGATGTAGTGCGGATGACAAGAAACAGATGATTGCTGATGTTATGAATGAAAAGAAGTTGGATGTCCTGGCCCTAAGCGAAACAAAGCTGAAGGGGGTAGGAGAGTTTCAGTGGGGGGAAATAAATGGGATTAAATCTGGAGTATCTGAGAGAGTTAGAGCAAAGGAAGGGGTAGCAGTAATGTTAAATGATCAGTTATGGAAGGAGAAAAGAGAATATGAATGTGTAAATTCAAGAATTATGTGGATTAAAGTAAAGGTTGGATGCGAGAAGTGGGTCATAATAAGCGTGTATGCACCTGGAGAAGAGAGGAATGCAGAGGAGAGAGAGAGATTTTGGGAGATGTTAAGTGAATGTATAGGAGCCTTTGAACCAAGTGAGAGAGTAATTGTGGTAGGGGACTTGAATGCTAAAGTAGGAGAAACTTTTAGAGAGGGTGTGGTAGGTAAGTTTGGGGTGCCAGGTGTAAATGATAATGGGAGCTCTTTGATTGAACTTTGTATAGAAAGGGGTTTAGTTATAGGTAATACATATTTTAAGAAAAAGAGGATAAATAAGTATACACGATATGATGTAGGGCGAAATGACAGTAGTTTGTTGGATTATGTATTGGTAGATAAAAGACTGTTGAGTAGACTTCAGGATGTACATGTTTATAGAGGGGCCACAGATATATCAGATCACTTTCTAGTTGTAGCTACACTGAGAGTAAAAGGTAGATGGGATACAAGGAGAATAGAAGCATCAGGGAAGAGAGAGGTAAAGGTTTATAAACTAAAAGAGGAGGCAGTTAGGGTAAGATATAAACAGCTATTGGAGGATAGATGGGCTAATGAGAGCATAGGCAATGGGGTCGAAGAGGTATGGGGTAGGTTTAAAAATGTAGTGTTAGAGTGTTCAGCAGAAGTTTGTGGTTACAGGAAAGTGGGTGCAGGAGGGAAGAGGAGCGATTGGTGGAATGATGATGTAAAGAGAGTAGTAAGGGAGAAAAAGTTAGCATATGAGAAGTTTTTACAAAGTAGAAGTGATGCAAGGAGGGAAGAGTATATGGAGAAAAAGAGAGAAGTTAAGAGAGTGGTGAAGCAATGTAAAAAGAGAGCAAATGAGAGAGTGGGTGAGATGTTATCAACAAATTTTGTTGAAAATAAGAAAAAGTTTTGGAGTGAGATTAACAAGTTAAGAAAGCCTAGAGAACAAATGGATTTGTCAGTTAAAAATAGGAGAGGAGAGTTATTAAATGGAGAGTTAGAGGTATTGGGAAGATGGAAGGAATATTTTGAGGAATTGTTAAATGTTGATGAAGATAGGGAAGCTGTGATTTCGTGTATAGGGCAAGGAGGAATAACATCTTGTAGGAGTGAGGAAGAGCCAGTTGTGAGTGTGGGGGAAGTTCGTGAGGCAGTAGGTAAAATGAAAGGGGGTAAGGCAGCCGGGATTGATGGGATAAAGATAGAAATGTTAAAAGCAGGTGGGGATATAGTTTTGGAGTGGTTGGTGCAATTATTTAATAAATGTATGGAAGAGGGTAAGGTACCTAGGGATTGGCAGAGAGCATGCATAGTTCCTTTGTATAAAGGCAAAGGGGATAAAAGAGAGTGCAAAAATTATAGGGGGATAAGTCTGTTGAGTGTACCTGGTAAAGTGTATGGTAGAGTTATAATTGAAAGAATTAAGAGTAAGACGGAGAATAGGATAGCAGATGAACAAGGAGGCTTTAGGAAAGGTAGGGGGTGTGTGGACCAGGTGTTTACAGTGAAACATATAAGTGAACAGTATTTAGATAAGGCTAAAGAGGTCTTTGTGGCATTTATGGATTTGGAAAAGGCGTATGACAGGGTGGATAGGGGGGCAATGTGGCAGATGTTGCAAGTGTATGGTGTAGGAGGTAGGTTACTGAAAGCAGTGAAGAGTTTTTACGAGGATAGTGAGGCTCAAGTTAGAGTATGTAGGAAAGAGGGAAATTTTTTCCCAGTAAAAGTAGGCCTTAGACAAGGATGTGTGATGTCACCGTGGTTGTTTAATATATTTATAGATGGGGTTGTAAGAGAAGTAAATGCGAGGGTCTTGGCAAGAGGCGTGGAGTTAAAAGATAAAGAATCACACACAAAGTGGGAGTTGTCACAGCTGCTCTTTGCTGATGACACTGTGCTCTTGGGAGATTCTGAAGAGAAGTTGCAGAGATTGGTGGATGAATTTGGTAGGGTGTGCAAAAGAAGAAAATTAAAGGTGAATACAGGAAAGAGTAAGGTTATGAGGATAACAAAAAGATTAGGTGATGAAAGATTGAATATCAGATTGGAGGGAGAGAGTATGGAGGAGGTGAACGTATTCAGATATTTGGGAGTGGACGTGTCAGCGGATGGGTCTATGAAAGATGAGGTGAATCATAGAATTGATGAGGGAAAAAGAGTGAGTGGTGCACTTAGGAGTCTGTGGAGACAAAGAACTTTGTCCTTGGAGGCAAAGAGGGGAATGTATGAGAGTATAGTTTTACCAACGCTCTTATATGGGTGTGAAGCGTGGGTGATGAATGTTGCAGCGAGGAGAAGGCTGGAGGCAGTGGAGATGTCATGTCTGAGGGCAATGTGTGGTGTGAATATAATGCAGAGAATTCGTAGTTTGGAAGTTAGGAGGAGGTGCGGGATTACCAAAACTGTTGTCCAGAGGGCTGAGGAAGGGTTGTTGAGGTGGTTCGGACATGTAGAGAGAATGGAGCGAAACAGAATGACTTCAAGAGTGTATCAGTCTGTAGTGGAAGGAAGGCGGGGTAGGGGTCGGCCTAGGAAGGGTTGGAGGGAGGGGGTAAAGGAGGTTTTGTGTGCGAGGGGCTTGGACTTCCAGCAGGCATGCGTGAGCGTGTTTGATAGGAGTGAATGGAGACAAATGGTTTTTAATACTTGACGTGCTGTTGGAGTGTGAGCAAAGTAACATTTATGAAGGGATTCAGGGAAACCGGCAGGCCGGACTTGAGTCCTGGAGATGGGAAGTACAGTGCCTGCACTCTGAAGGATGGGTGTTAATGTTGCAGTTTAAAAACTGTAGTGTAAAGCACCCTTCTGGCAAGACAGTGATGGAGTGAATGATGGT
The DNA here is from genome assembly GCF_038502225.1 of Cherax quadricarinatus. Lineage (NCBI taxonomy): Eukaryota > Metazoa > Arthropoda > Malacostraca > Decapoda > Parastacidae > Cherax > Cherax quadricarinatus. The sequence goes on from NC_091327.1 coordinate 13,028,935, forward strand.
GAAAGTTTTTCTTTTTCGGGCCACCCTGCCTTGGTGGGAATCGGCCGGTGTGATAATGGTAAAGGATTTACAGGTAGAAGAGAATAGGGCAGAGAAGAGGTGAGGGGGGGCGTGGTGGTAGAATCAAAACTCAAGAGGAATACCTCATGGAATTAAGTCAGCATTTAGATGCGTAGCCGTTAGTTCCTCAAGGTATTCAGTCTTCAGCTCTTGTAGACGCGGAGGCGGAGAAAGTTATTCATCGTCATCACAGTCATCAGCATCATCTTCAACGTTTTCTCAAGGAAAGTCGGGAGTTCACCTTCTCGGTCTTCTCTCTCTCATATTCGTTTTCATTATGTTCAAGGAGAATGCTTTTTTTCCCTCGTCGTTCCCGTAGTAGTAGTCGTCATGGTCTCTAAGGAGACCGAGAGAGATATTCGTCAGCCTGAACCCACCAAGCTTCCCTCTCTAGTATCTCTTTCTTTACTGCTCAGCACCGCATGACATGGCCACCATTAACCAAGCTGTTACCAAAAATGCAAACAACTTCTTTTCTCCGGAAACGAGACTCTCTCTCTCTCTCTCTCTCTCTCTCTCTCTCTCTCTCTCTCTCTCTCTCTCTCTCTCTCTCTCTCTCTCTCTCTCTCTCTCTCTCTCTCTCTCTCTCTCTCTCTCTCTCTCTCTCTCTCTCTCTCTCTCTCTCTCTCTCTCTCTCTCTCTCTCTCTCTCTCTCTCTCTCTCTCTCTCTCTCTCTCTCTCTCTCTCTCTCTCTCTCTCTCTCTCTCTCTCTCTCTCTCTCTCTCTCTCTCTCTCTCTCTCTCTCTCTCTCTCTCTCTCTCTCTCTCTCTCTCTCTCTCTCTCTCTCTCTCTCTCTCTCTCTCTCTCTCTCTCTCTCTCTCTCTCTCTCTCTCTCTCTCTCTCTCTCTCTCTCTCTCTCTCTCTCTCTCTCTCTCTCTCTCTCTCTCTCTCTCTCTCTCTCTCTCTCTCTCTCTCTCTCTCTCTCTCTCTCTCTCTCTCTCTCTCTCTCTCTCTCTCTCTCTCTCTCTCTCTCTCTCTCTCTCTCTCTCTCTCTCTCTCTCTCTCTCTCTCTCTCTCTCTCTCTCTCTCTCTCTCTCTCTCTCTCTCTCTCTCTCTCTCTCTCTCTCTCTCTCTCTCTCTCTCTCTCTCTCTCTCTCTCTCTCTCTCTCTCTCTCTCTCTCTCTCTCTCTCTCTCTCTCTCTCTCTCTCTCTCTCTCTCTCTCTCTCTCTCTCTCTCTCTCTCTCTCTCTCTCTCTCTCTCTCTCTCTCTCTCTCTCTCTCTCTCTCTCTCTCTCTCTCTCTCTTCTCTCTCTCCCTGTCTCTCTTATCTTTCTCTCCTATCCATCTCTCTCCCTCTGTTTTTTTTGTCTGTCTCCCTCTCTCTGTCTGTCTCTCTCTGTCTCTTTCTCTCTCTCTCCCTCTCTCTCTCAGAAACATTTTCTCAACCATTTCCGCAGCGTATGACGGCATCCCTAGATGTTTTATTTTTCTCAGTATTTTGATGCATTTAATGTCCGCAGCCGCTGGTAGGGTGTCGTGTCCTGCGACTATTATTTGCGGATTGCTACTTTATGGCCATCATCAAGTGCTCCACACTTTTATCCGCCTGTCTGTCTCCACTGTATTTATATCCTTAACCATGAAGCTTCCGGACGTTTCGCCCAAGAGCCTCAGAAACACAAGACTTCCTAAAATTCCTGCGTCGGTTGTCAGTTCTGAGGCAGTATTATTATTATTATTATTATTATTATTATTATTATTATTATTATTATTATTATTATTATTATTATTATTATTATTATTATTATTTTTATTATTATTATTATTACCACCATCATTAATATTATTTTTTTTATCGCTTTAGCACATACAGAATTTGGGGAAATGGGAAGTAAAAAAGGGTTCGATTTAAATACCTGCAGGTTACCTGTACTTTCTTCCGGAGGTCACCGTCCTCGCTGCCAGGTCCCAGACTAGGCCTCCTGGTTGCTTGCCTGATTGATCAGGCGCCAGTAGGCCTCCTTCAGTTTTATTTTGATCATGCTTTTCTGCTGTATAGAGTTCAAAATAATGCTAGAAAAAACTACTTACATAAACAGACACAATAAGACCATAGCAAATAAGAAGAATGCAGTAGGCCTACTGGCCTATTCCACACCGGGCCTGTTTACATCCAGTTAGTTTCAGTCATGTATTTCTTCAAATGATTATAAAAACTTGTTTCAGTGGTTCAACTTTGCAGTTTATTCCTGGCATTTAAACCAATGTTTTCACTTTTCATTCGTAGATCTATTGTTGTTCAGCTTGAATTCAATGTTACGTGTTCAATTGTTGGTTTAATGATAGTAACAAGAAGTGGAAAAAGATACTTAGGACTTAATATCATTGTATTAATGAGGTAATACTCCCAAGTTGATGATGAAACACGTGTTGCAACGCCTAATTATCTTTGCTAACGAGAGGCTTTATCAATTACTGGCTATTTTCAATCCACTGCAGAGAATATAGATTATAAACAGTGGCAGCAGTGGACATTTAATTTTGAGGTGGTTAGTCCCTCCATTTCTGTCACTGTCTTCGGCATATATTCTTTGTATTGGATTAAAAATGCTACTGGTTGGCAAAATGTCTCACCAGCTAAAATACCCCGGTGTTGCGCATATCTTTGGACAGAATGGTCACTCGAGGTGAAACGTTTCCTTTGGAAAACTCATGAATAATAAATAAATACCGTTTTCCACAACTTATGACATGAACTCTGATTTGATATTCTTCCATTCAAGATACATACCAAAAACGTCTCTCTCTCTTTCTCTCTCTCTCTCTCTCTCTCTCTCTCTCTCTCTCTCTCTCTCTCTCTCTCTCTCTCTCTCTCTCTCTCTCTCTCTCTCTCTCCCTCTTCTGCCGTGAGGCTTCTCCTAAATCAGACATTTACTCCTGCCTCCCCTCTTCTATTGGCGTCATAAATAAGTTTAGGACATTGACCAGATGACACCCATGAGAAACTGCTCCACCAACTACCTATACCTCCATTATGAGCCGATCTTCTGACTTTTTTTGCAATCTTTTGCAGTTCTTGTCCATTGTCTGACCTTGTTCATTAGTATTGTCTTTTTCTTCCTTGTTATTTTCTTATTATCATCTTATTTTTATATCATTATTATTTGGGCATTATTTTTATTATTATTATTATTATTATTATTATTATTATTATTATTATTATTATTATTATTATTATTATTATTATTATTATTTGCTTCTATGCTTTCCTTATTGCTCTTGCTTCACATTCTTCTTTTCGCCCTTTCCTATTTTCTTAATAGGATTAAGGCTGAACACTGACTATGACACACACCAGCTCACAAACCATGGCTCGAACTACGGCAGAAACCATGATAAGAGCCACAACATTAACCATAATGACAGTAACCAGGACAGTAACCACGGCAGGAACCACTACAGTAACCTTGACAGGAATCGAGGCAGGAAAAACCGACAGAAACTATGACAGGAACCTTGACAGGAACCACGACAGGAACCACGACAGGAACCATGATAGGAACCATAATAGGAACCATGACAGGAACTGAAGGAAACAAAAGCACAGAAAACATTGAATCCGCATCATTTACTACCACTAGACCACTACTGTGGGCGGTAATTGAAGGATTTATTACCACTAGCCCACTGCTGTGGGTGGTAATTGAAGAATTTATTACCACTAGCCCACTACTGTGGGTGGTAATTGAAGAATTTATTACCACTAGCCCACTACTGTGGGTGGTAATTGAAGAATTTATTACCACTAGCCCACTACTGTGGGCGGTAATTGAAGGATTTATTACCACTAGCCCACTACTGTGGGTGGTGATTGAAGGATTTATTACCACTAGCCCACTACTGTGGGCGGTAATTGAACGATTTATTACCACTATCCCACTACTGTTTGCGGTAATTGAAGGATTTATTACCATCAGCTCACTCACTGTGCCGGTACTGAATGACCCGACATCACCAGCCCACCACTGTGGAGGGTGGTAATAAATTGGATTTATTACTCACCAGGCCCACCATCAGGAGTGTACCAGGATTCGACCATCACTAGCCCACTACTGTGGGTGGTAATTGAAGGATTTATTACCACTAGCCCACTACTGTGGGAGGTAATTGAAGGATTTATTACCACTAGCCCACTACTGTGGGTGGTAATTGAAGGATTTATTACCACTAGCCCACTGCTGTGGGTGGTAATTGAAGAATTTATTACCACTAGCCCACTAATGTGGGCGGTAATTGAAGGATTTATTACCACTAGCCCACTACTGTGGGTGGTGATTGAAGGATTTATTACCACTAGCCCACTACTGTGGGCGGTAATTGAACGATTTATTACCACTATCCCACTACTGTTTGCGGTAATTGAAGGATTTATTACCACTAGCCCACTACTGTGGGTGGTGATTGAAGGATTTATTACCAGTAGCCCACTACTGTGGGCGGTAATTGAAGGATTTATTACCACTATCCCACTACTGTGGGTGGTAATTGAAGGATTTATTACCACTAGCCCACTACTGTGGGCGGTAATTGAAGGATTTATTACCACTATCCCACTACTGTGGGTGGAAGGTGAAGGATTAATAGCCAATAAATCACTCGTATGGCCGGTGGTTCAAGAATTTCAGCGTCATGAACTTGTCTCTTAGTTTGTTTCGATTTAACAATGAGAAAGATACTATCTTTAAGTGAAACCAGTAATATGACATCGCCTACGACTGGACTCTGTCAAGTATACAAAAAAAAAGAAGACAGAGTTCTGTCTTGGGCGAAACGTCATAATTAAGGTTTCACTGTAAGCACTGTGTTTTTCACTACTTGTCAACACAACATCGTTTTTCCATTTGATTAAGCAAATTACTGTGGTAATGAGCCATTTACAATAGTTAAAATTGGGATAAATGGCCTGATTTTAGTAATTCTATATGTCAAGCAACATATATAATAAATCATACCACTAGAAAAACGCAAAGATTCAGAAAGAAACGGAAGACGCAAACACAAAAAAGTTTCTAAAATCACTTATGGGCTCTCACAGGATAGGTTAACTGGGAGGCGTTGAGGCGACGACGAGTCACTGATGGAAGTTAAAACCACAAGTGAGAAACTGGTATGTTAGGAAATACTTCTTCAGTCTTAAGGTGGTAAAAAAAAAAAAAACGAACTTGATGAGAAAGCAACACGCACACACACACACACACACACACACACACACACACACACACACACACACACACACACACACACACACACACACACACACACACCTACACACACACACTACACACACACACACACACACACACACACACACACACACACACACACACACACACACACACACACACACACACACACACACACACACACACACACACACACACACACAAGGAAACACTATACTTTTTCTCACAAAGAGAAATAAACAATGACGTGGTAAACAAAGAGAAGGAGAACGGAGACAGCTAAACGAGGAAGAAACAGCCGTACTGAATTTCAAGGACTGACAGTTCTTTTATTTTATGATCAACAAACTTCTGTTATTGTCCGCTGTCTTATTCTCTGAAGTATGTGTGGGAGGTGGCTCCCTCTCCCCATACCTCCCACCCTAGCCTTTCTATGCCCATAACCCCTCCATCCTTCCTATCTCCATACCCTGCCATCATCACAGTCCCTCCATACCCCAGAAATTCTCAATCACTTTTTTTCTCTCCCCTCCCTCATCTTCTCCAAAGGGCTGCCCCGTAGCTCGTGAGAGCATTCGACTCACAATGATAATTGCCGGGTTCGATTCCCATGCACGGAAAACATGTGGACAAGTGTTCCGTAGTTGGGTTGGTAGCGCACTTAGCTAATACATTGATGTCCGTGGTTCGACCCCAGGTAAGGGTTAAAACATTAGGACGTGTTTCCTGAAGACACCTGCTGCCACTGTTCACCTAGCAGCAAAATAGGTACCTAAGTGTTAGTCGACTGGTGTTGGTAGCATCCTGGGGGACAAAATTTGCTCGACATGCTCTGCATAACATGGGGCTTTCTAAAAACCACGGTACGTGTGGGGTTAGAACCCATGGCAAATGAGTCGTAAAACTACTGACCTGGAGGTTTACGACTCACTCTCCATGGGTTCTAACCCAACCCGTACTGTGGTTTGTCTGCAATCGTATTATTACGATTACATGAGTCAAGAAGCTTGATATATATTAGTGTCATTGATGTCAGCAAGACCTGTATACATTGTACGTGAACTTGTAGAAATAAAGATTATTATTATTATTATTATTATTATTATTATTATTATTATTATTATTATTATTATTATTATTATTATTATTATTATATTATTATTATTATTTTTTTTTTTTAATTATTATTATCAAGGCTGTTGTTTCCCACCTAACAGTAGAAATAAACACCTGACCATTACCCGATTTTAGTGGGTCGCATCCAGTAAAAGCATGTGTTAGAAGACTCTTGTATTTTCTGTCATGTTATATCCTGTGTAAGATACTCCAGTGCCTGCTGGAACTTTTAGTCACATTACTCATGCATCCACCTTGATGTAAAAAAGATATTTACAAATTTTAGTCAATTGTGAAAATGTTGTGGTAACATCCTGATATATATTTACAATTTATATTTCATTTGTTACAAGCAAATTTAGGATACCTGCTCAAGAAATCTGGTATTTTCTTTTTTTGTTACTAATAAGATTCTCTGACATGTTTACCTGGAGTTTACCTGGAGAGAGTTTCGGGGGTCAACGCCCCCGCGGCCCGGTCTGTGACCAGGCCTCCTGGTGGATCAGCGCCTGATCAACCAGGCTGTTGCTGCTGGCTGCACGCAAACCAACGTACGAGCCACAGCCCGGCTGATCAGGAACTGACTTTAGGTGCTTGTCCAGTGCCAGCTTGAAGACTGCCAGGGGTCTGTTGGTAATCCCCCTTATGTGTGCTGGGAGGCAGTTGAACAGTCTCGGCCCCTGACACTTATTGTATGGTCTCTTAACGTGCTAGTGACACCCCTGCTTTTCATTGGGGGATGGTGCATCGTCTGCCAAGTCTTTTGCTTTCGTAGTGAGTGATTTTCGTGTGCAAGTTCGGTACTAGTCCCTCTAGGATTTTCCAGGTGTATATAATCATGTATCTCTCCCTCCTGCGTTCCAGGGAATACAGGTTTAGAAACCTCAAGCGCTCCCAGTAATTGAGGTGTTTTATCTCCGTTATGCGCGCCGTGAAAGTTCTCTGTACATTTTCTAGGTCGGCAATTTCACCTGCCTTGAAAGGTGCTGTTAGAGTGCAGCAATATTCCAGCCTAGATAGAACAAGTGACCTGAAGAGTGTCATCATGGGCTTGGCCTCCCTAGTTTTGAAGGTTCTCATTATCCATCCTGTCATTTTTCTAGCAGATGCGATTGATACAATGTTATGGTCCTTGAAGGTGAGATCCTCCGACATAATCACTCCCAGGTCTTTGACGTTGGTGTTTCGCTCTATTTTGTGGCCAGAATTTTTTTTTGTACTCTGATGAAGATTTAATGTCCTCATGTTTACCATATCTGAGTAATTGAAATTTCTCATCGTTGAACTTCATATTGTTTTCTGCAGCCCACTGAAAGATTTGGGTTGATGTCCGCCTGGAGCCTTGCAGTGTCTGCAATGTAAGACACTGTCATGCAGATTCGGGTGTCATCTGCAAAGGAAGACACGGTGCTGTGGCTGACATCTTTGTCCTATGTCGGATATGAGGATGAGGAACAAGATGGGAGCTAGTACTGTGCCTTGTGGAACAGAGCTTTTCACCGTAGCTGCCTCGGACTTTACTCTGTTGACGACTACTCTCTGTGTTCTGTTAGTGAGGAAATTATAGATCCATCGACCGACTTTTCCTGTTATTCCTTTAGCACGCATTTTGTGCGCTATTACGCCATGGTCACACTTGTCGAAGGCTTTTGCAAAGTCTGTATATATTACATCTGCATTCTTTTTGTCTTCTAGTGCATTTAGGACCTTGTCGTAGTGATCCAATAGTTGAGACAGACAGGAGCGACCTGTTCTAAACCCATGTTGCCCTGGGTTGTGTAACTGATGGGTTTCTAGATGGGTGGTGATCTTGCTTCTTAGGACCCTTTCAAAGATTTTTATGATATGGGATGTTAGTGCTATTGGTCTGTAGTTCTTTGCTGTTGCTTTACTGCCCCCTTTGTGGAGTGGGGCTATGTCTGTTGTTTTTAGTAACTGAGGGACGACCCCCGTGTCCATGCTCCCTCTCCATAGGATGGAAAAGGCTCGTGATAGGGGCTTCTTGCAGTTCTTGATGAACACAGAGTTCCATGAGTCTGGCCCTGGGGCAGAGTGCATGGGCAAGTCATTTATCGCCTGTTCGAAGTCATTTGGCGTCAGGATAACATCGGATAGGCTTGTGTTAATCAAATTTTGTGGCTCTCTCATAAAAAATTCATTTTGATCTTCGACTCTCAGTCTGGTTAGCGGATTGCTAAAAACTGAGTCATATTGGGACTTGAGTAGCTCACTCATTTCCTTGCTGTCATCTGTGTAGGACCCATCTTGTTTAAGTAGGGGCCCAATACTGGACGTTGTTCTCGATTTTGATTTGGCATAGGAGAAGAAATACTTTGGGTTTCTTTCGATTTCATTTATGGCTTTTAGTTCTTCCCGCGATTCCTGACTCTTAAAGGATTCTTTTAGCTTAAGTTCGATGCTTGCTATTTCTCTGACCAGTGTCTCCCTACGCATTTCAGATATATTGACCTCTTTTAGCCGCTCTGTTATTCTTTCCGTCGCCTGTAAAGGGAGCGCCTGTCTCTTTCTATTTTACATCTACTCCTCCTTTTTCTTAGAGGAATAAGCCTTGTGCATACATCGAGCGCCACCGAGTTTATCTGTTCTAGGCATAAGTTGGGGTCTGTGTTGCTTAGTATATCTTCCCAGCTTATATCGGTTAGGACTTGGTTTACTTGGTCCCACTTTATGTTTTTGTTATTGAAGTTGAATTTGGTGAATGCTCCCTCATGACTAGTCTCATTTTGTCGGTCTGGGGCTCCACGCATACATGTCTGAACCTCAATTATGTTGTGATCTGAGTATATTGTTTTTGATATGGTGACATTTCTTATCAGATCATCATTGTTAGTGAAGATGAGGTCTAGTGTATTCTCCAGTCTAGTAGGCTCTATTATTTGCTGGTTTAAATTGAATTTTGTGCAGAGATTTAAAAGCTCGTGTGAGTGTGAGTTTTCATCAGAGCTGCCTCCTGGTGTTATTACTGCAACAATATTATTTGCTATATTCCTCCATGTATGTTATTATGCTGTTTTCTCTATGTTGCTTAATAAGTGAAAAATCAAGTAGTTAATGTTAAGGAAAGTAACCATAAGGCTGACCACATATTTTGCGTATGTGTGAATGCCAGTCTTTAGGTAGTGCTTGTAGCTAACCCTAAACCTGGTCATTGTACCATCAGTCAGTTGCAGAACAAGCTTTCACTGGGACAAATTTTCATTCTGTGAAGAGTTTTATCAAGATAGGACGTTAACATAGTGAAAAGTTTTTCCTGTTAAAATTTCGTGTGAGTGCCTTTGCTTCACTAACGTCAGTACCAATTCATTCTACTTACTGAGACATACTTTCGATTTTTTACTCTAAATAAAAAAATCCCTCATCCTTCCAGCCCTATGCGTGAAATTTCTGTCTCCAGTTTATCACTTACATGTATGCGTATGTATGAGTGTGCATGTAATATGTACGTGCGTATCAATATGCATGCATGCGCAATGTTTTGCATATATGAGTGTATGAACGAGGTAGCACATTTATATGAAAATACTTATTGCATGTGCGTGGTCGTGCATATGTATATATGTATATATATATTATGTACACATTGGTGTTTGGGAATGTTTGTATGTACGATATAATTGTATTCATATCATCCTTTATATCATTCCTTGTCACAAATTCAGCACTGATAATGCATTTATCAGAGAATAAGAGAAATAAAAATAATTTAAAATTAACGAACGACCAGGAGACAACGACGAACTGATGATCAGGCGAAGTGACCAAGTGACGACCATGTAACAACGACCAAACATACGACCACTGCCATAGCGACTCGAGGCAGGTATTATGCTCTGGTCGCAATTAGAGCAGTTTATAAACCTGGGAGACCTACCAAGATATACTTCCCAAACATTTTCTGGCTATTAAATAATTTAGTGTGATTATACTGAATCTGATCAATTTGAAGCCATTGTTTTGTGAGAGAGAGAGAGAGAGAGAGAGAGTCACTCTCGAGAACAAAGTAGGCAGGCAGGCAAGGTCCACCACTTTATAATAGGGAAGAACGATCTCAGTTCAGAGTGTGGTCAGTAAAGTAAACACTTCTCACTCCACACCCTTTTAATTCTTGTCCCTACTTTTCCCTTCATATTTTCCATTCGCCTGTCCTCTCTTACCTTTCCTCTTTGCTCTCCTTTCTCCCCTCTCCTTTTCCCATGGCTCACACACATACACACACACACACACACCACACACATACACACACACACACACACACACACATACACACACACACACACACACACACACACACACACACACACACACACACACACACACACACACACACACACACACACACACACACACACACACACACACACACACACACACACACATCTACCTTCCCACCAACCTCTGCAGGAACTCCTATGGACTATCTTCCTCCTCACACAATCTCGAAGCCTCAAATCTTACCTTAGAACTGCCTTTCTAGAGAGAAGCGTCCCAAATCCACTCGGTACAGGGTTACAGCAGGCGCGTCATGCATCATATGGTAAACAGGGTGTCACCTCTCGCCCTACCTCACCCCTCGTTTAAATGCTAAACACTTATCGATAACCATTTACATATCGGCTGGGCGAGAGAGAGTGAGGGGGACTGGTGAATTTTGGAGCCGCCTGCACACCCGCACGTCTGTCAGCTTTTGCTGTTGCTGTTGCTGACTTTTTGAGGGGAAGGATTTCCCATTTTATCTTTTGTATTACGATGCTGATGTTCAGTTTCTGAGAGTGTTCTGGTTATCTTGTTACTGTTTGTACTGTTGCTGAACGTTGTTCCCGTTGTCGCTGTTCAAGATTACTGGGCCAGCAGGCACTCTTGTGTTAATGTTACTGGCTCTCTGTTGTTATTTATATTAATGAGGTACCGTTTCTGTTAATGTTATTGAGCCTTTAGGTACTGCTGCTGTAAACGTTACTGGGTCTCTGGGAACAGTTACTGTTTGTGTTATTATAACTCTGTATCCAGTTGTGGCCTCCAGCTACTACTGTTCCTGCTTCTCCAGTTAACCTTTCATATATAGTTTTGCTGTTACTGCTCCGTTCCATCTTCCTGTTAATATTACGGTTCCTGCTGCTGTGGTAGTGTTCATACTGCTCCTGTTACTGAAGTTGTTTACGCGTCTTTAATTCCTGGTACTTACAGAATGTGCGTGGAATAAACAACAGGAAAACAATTAGAGAAATGTATATACAACTGAGAAAGAAGAGGAAGGTATATAGGAGAGAATTAAGAGGAAGTTATATAGCAGGAGAGAAGGAAGATAAGATAAGATAAGATTTCGTTCGGATTTTTAACCCCGGAGGGTTAGCCACCCAGGATAACCCAAGAAAGTCAGTGCGTCATCGAGGACTGTCTAACTTATTTCCATTGGGGTCCTTAATCTTGTCCCCCAGGATGCGACCCACACCAGTCGACTAACACCCAGGTACCTATTTGCTGCTAGGTGAACAGGACAACAGGTGTAAGGAAACGTGTCGAAATGTTTCCACCCGCCGGGAATCGAACCCGGGCCCTCCGTGTGTGAAGCGGGAGCTTTAGCCACCAGGCCACCGGGCCACCGGAAGAGGAAGAGGAAAAGATATAGAAGGAAAGAAGGAAGATGAAGGAATACAGAAAGTGATCACGGATTAGAAACGCAACATAGTTAAATCAAGGAGTAAAAATTATATAGAGAATAAAAGAGAATAAGAATATAAATGAGAAAAATATAATAAAAAGTATAAAGCTAAAAGTAAATAAAGGGGAAAAAATTATGAAGAACCATTAACAAATATATGTTTTTTAATATTTTAGAGTTACAAGTCAGGAAGACAAAGAAGAGGAAAAGAAGAAAAGGAAGCAGAGAAAGAGTGAGCATGAGAAAAGGGAAAGAGACAAAGAAGTAAGGGATGACTGGAAGGGGAAGGACAAGCAGAAAAGAATACAAGAAGGATAGATATGGAATACATGAGATAAGACGAATTGAAATGCTAAACAGAGATGGTAGAAGTAGGGTGATTTAGGGTAAGTGAAAGACGGAAAGTGAAAGGAAAGAGAAAGAGGAAAAAAAAATGAGGGAGTAAGGCGAAAGAGAGACAATAGAATTGCGAAATAAACCACATGTAGAGCAAAAATAAGTAAAGAATCCGATCATTTTTCAAGAGGGAATAAAAATAATAAGATAATCATAAGTAATTAATCAGATGATACACAGCATGATTAACGCTAGTGTAATTATTTGGATATCTTATAATGTCATTAATAGGAATGTTTTAAATAGCATTCTCACTTCTGCTACAATAAATAATTGTTCTTATTATGCAAATGGTTATTATGAAAGAAGCGATATGATATCTTGTACTGATCTACCTTCAATGTTATTTCATGCCAGGAAAAGATAATAGATACGGAGGGAAATGTATAGAGTTAAAGAGTAGGTTAAAACAAGCAACTAACAGGAATGTCAGACCAAGTATATACCACCACATCTGTAATAATAAGTAGGAGTCTCACTCAGACCACGTATATACTACCACATCTGTAGCAACAAACAGGAGTCGCACTCAGACAACGTATATACCACCATATTTGTAATAATAAACAGAAGTCTCACTCAGACAACGTATATACCACCATATCTGTAATAATAAACAGGAGTCTCACTCAAACCACGTATATACTACCACCATCTGTAGCAACAAACAGAAGTCTCATTCAGACAACGTATATATCACAATATTTGTAATAATAAACAGAAGTCTCACTCAGACAACGAATATACCACAATATTTGTAATAATAAACAGGAGTCTCACTCAGATCACGTATATACTACCAGATCTGTAGTAACATATGTATACAACTCTGTTGGACTGGTAATTGGCTGTTATCACACGAGCTACGCAGTATAGATATATTGTTTACTGTGAGCCCTCAAGGGAGCAGGTCATATCCACCTCTCACACCGCCGACCATCCAGTCCACCCGCTGACTTACTCAGAACTTGCTTTCAGATCTTGCTCTGTGTACAGTTACATTAAGTCATATTAAAGCTCTGTCCAGCGAAAAACGTTTTTTCAACTAGATGTATTTCGGTCGCTGCACGATCCTAGTAAGATATCCTCGTATTGCATAACCCCAGTTCCCTGTACTTCAGAGCATGCGAAAGACATAGTGCAGAGTGCAGTATAAGTTTGTAATTCAGTTCAATATTATCATTGAAGAGACATTCAGAAGTTATCACATGGAAACTAATATTCTGATATTTCTTTAATAAAAATATATTAATTAGGACATAGTCCAACAAAGTTTCAAACTTTCCACAAAGAAAAACCAGCTTTAAAATTTTTATAGTCAAACTGAGAAGGCATTCTGTAGTTATCTAACATAGATCAAAGTCCCATTAAACACTAACACTAAGTTTAAGGCTGCATAGAAGATACATTATCTAACCATCCAACAAACTCGAATACAGCGGAAAATAGAAGGTAACCGTCCTTACCATGATGTTCTTATTACTACTTTTCATATCATGACCAACAAATTTTATAGTTAAAATAACACATTAGAGATCAACATTTTAAAAGGCCATTTTGCTGCTATTTTTTTTGTTTTTGTTTTTTTTTTGCGGTTTAGATGCTTATATGCCTATATTTCATTAACTGTTACGTGTTAGTTGTTATGGACTTAATCACAATACGCTTGCTGGAGAGGTGAAATTAAATATGTTATTGCCCTATGCACAGGTAGCTCACGAACAGGACTGTCGTGGATTATCTCAATGTATGAATCAAGAAGAGAAAAACATTAGGGTGTCTCCCTATTCTCCACTCCATCACAAATATGCAATTACAAGAAGTCACAAAAACATAAACAGAAATAAGTAGAAACCAAAGGGTAAAAACTAATAGATAAGCATTGGAACGGAACGACCAGGTAATACATAGAGTGGAACGACTAGGTAACACATATTGGAACGAAATGACCAGGTAACACATACATTGGAACGACCAGGTAACGCATACATTGGAACGACCAAGTAACACATTCACTGGAACGACCAGGTAACACATTGGAAGGACCAGGTAACACATACATTCCCATTCCTTCTCCTGGCAACGTTGCCCTTATAAATCCGGAACAGAGGCAACTTTATGGGGATTTTAGGTCCGTTTCACGGTTTCAAGAATGAATTTTTTTGCCCTTGAGTTGGGATTTTCTCTTTCTTAATGTTTCCTTAAAGTGAGGGGAGTTAATGAGGACTTTGTCGGGGTGTTTATGTTTGTTTAATTCGCGAGAGGAGAGGATTATACATCTCTCTCTCTCTCTCTCTCTCTCTCTCTCTCTCTCTCTCTCTCTCTCTCTCTCTCTCTCTCTCTCTCTCTCTCTCTCTCTCTCTCTCTCTCTCTCTCTCTCTCTCTCTCTCTCTCTCTCTCTCTCTCTCTCTCTCTCTCTCTCTCTCACACTCTCTTCTCTCTCTCTCTCTCTCTCTCTCTCGCTCTCTCTCTCCTCTCTTCTCTCTTCTCTCTCTCTCTCTCTCTCTCTCTCTCCTCTCTCTCTCTCTCTCTCTCTCTCTCTCTATCTCTCTCTCTCTCTGTCTCTCTCTCTCTACCTCTCACTCTCTCTATCTATCTATCTCTTCATTCATTTGATAAGTTTCAGCTTCACTAACAGTTAATCTACAAACCGAAATATACACACACACATGAAAACGACATATAAAATACTGAGAGGAATAGATAAGGTGGAGAGAGACAGGATGTTTCAGAGATGGGACACAGAAACAAGGGGTCACAAGTGGAAGTTGAAGACTCAGATGAGTCAAAGGGATGTTAGGAAGTATTTCTTCAGTCATAGAGTTGTCAGGAAGTGGAATAGTCTGGCAAGTGAGGTAGTGGATTCAGAACCACACATAGCTTTAAGATGAGGTATGATAAAGCTCATGGAGCAGGGAGAGAGAAGACCTAGTAGTAGTCATTGAAGAGGCGGGGCCAGGAGCTGAGTCTCGACCCCTGTTACCAAAAATAGGTGAGTGCAAGTAGGTGAGTACACACAAACACACACACACACACACACACACACACACACACACACACACACACACACACACACACACACACACACACACACACACACACACACACACACACACAAACACACACACACACACACACACACACACACACACACACACACACACACACACGCACACACACACACACACACACACACACACACACACACACACACACACACACACACACACGGCCTGACGACACTGGAGGACAGGAGGGTTGGAGAGACATGATAACAGCATACAAAATACTGCGTGGAATATACAAGGTGGACAGAGACAGGATGTTCCAGAGAGGGGACACATAAACAAGGGGTCACAATTAGAAGTTGAAGACCCAGATGAGTCAAAGAGATGTTAGGAAGTATTCCTTCAGTCATAGAGTAGTCAGGAAGTGGAATAGCCTAGCAAGTGAAGTAGTGGAGGCAGGAACCATACATAGCTTTAAGATGAGGTATGATAAAGCTAATGGAGGAGGGAGAGAGAGGACCTAGTAGCACTCAGTGAAGAGATGGGGCCAGGAGCTGAGTCTCGACCCCTGCAACCACAATTAGGTGAGCACAGGTGAGCGCACACACACACACACACACACACACACACACATACACACACACAACACACACACACACACAAGAGATTGGTGCAAAAACTGGAGGACCAAGCAGGGATAACAGGGAAGGCACTACAGTGGATCAGGGAATACTTGTCAGGAAGACAGCAGCGAGTCATGGTACGTGGCGAGGTGTCAGAGTGGGTACCTGTGACCAGCGGGGTCCCACAGGGGTCAGTCCTAGGACCAGTGCTGTTTCTGGTATTTGTGAACGACATGACGGAAGGAATAGACTCTGAGGTGTCCCTGTTTGCAGATGATGTGAAGTTGATGAGAAGAATTCACTCGATCGAAGACCAGGCAGAACTACAAAGGGATCTGGACAGGCTGCAGACCTGGTCCAGCAATTGGCTCCTGGAGTTCAATCCCACCAAGTTCAAAGTCATGAAGATTGGGGAAGGGCAAAGAAGACCGCAGACGGAGTACAGTCTAGGGGGCAAAAGACTACAAACCTCACTCAAGGAAAAAGATCTTAGGGTGAGTATAACACCAGGCACATCTCCTGAAGCACACATCAACCAAATAACTGCTGCAGCATATGGGCGCCTTGCAAACCTCAGAACAGCATTCCGACATCTTAATAAGGAATCGTTCAGGACCCTGTACACCGTGTACGTTAGGCCCATATTGGAGTATGCAGCACCAGTTTGGAACCCACACCTAGCCAAGCACGTAAACTAGAGAAAGTGCAAAGGTTTGCAACAAGACTAGTCCCAGAGCTAAGAGGTATGTCCTACGAGGAGAGGTTAAGGGAAATCAACCTGACGACACTGGAGGACAGGAGAGATAGGGGGCACATGATAACGACATACAAAATACTGAGAGGAATTGACAAGGTGGATAAAGACAGGATGTTCCAGAGATTGGACAGAGTAACAAGGGGACACAGTTGGAAGTTGAAGACACAGATGAATCACAGGGATGTTAGGAAGTATTTCTTCAGCCACAGAGTAGTCAGTAAGTGGAATAGTTTGGGAAGCGATGTAGTGGAGGCAGGATCCATACATAGCTTTAAGCAGAGGTATGATAAAGCTCACGGTTCAGGGAGAGTGACCTAGTAGCGATCAGTGAAGAGGCGGGGCCAGGAGCTCGGACTCGACCCCTGCAACCTCAACTAGGTGAGTACACACACACACACACACACACACACACTCACACATGCTTAATTTTAAACAAATCCAGTCAATATTTTTCCTCTTCAAGGACACATCTCCATTTCTTAAAAAAAAAAAAATGGCGGTGCAAAAAACTCTTCAGATTCCACTTGAAGCCATAATTCAGGCTACGACTCCAAACTTCTGGCAGGAAGCGGCTCGCTTCGTCGTCGTTGGGAACACTCGGGTCCTCAACTCCCGAGGCACCCAGATCGTAGTCCAGGCCGAAGTTCGACGTTTCCCAGCTGGCCAGAAGTGCTTGGTAGGCTTCCCGGTCGTCAAGTAACCTCCTCGAAGTTGCCGTAGTGATGGTGTCTCTGAGGGTTTGGAGGAGAGAGGGACTGGAAAGAGTCTGAAGGGAAGAAGGTGATGTATGGGTAGGAGATATAGGTTTATGCACATTGAGAAAAATGTGTGTATAGCGCAATGTATATACACAGAGATGTGTGTGTGTGTAGTGATAGTTTACGTTAATGCCAGTTTTAACAATTTAAGTACATTTGATGCTAGTGTACAAGTGAACAAAATATTTCAATTGATAAGCCATGTAGAGAGGAGATAGATAAAGAGATGGGAAAGATATAGAAAATGAGAAGATAAACAGAAAGGGAAGATAAAAAGTAGGGTAAAATAGGAAAGAAAAGTAGCAAATATTAACGGGAAGGGGCTGCAGAGTGTTCCGATATAAGGTGAATAATTAATGAAAAGAGCATTGTATAATAAGGTTACGAGGGAGAATTAAGAAACGAGAACGGGGCAGACGAACAGAAAAGGGAAGATAAGTAGATGAAAATGAATCACCTGAAGAAGAGGAAGAAACGAGTCACAGGGAGACTACATGGGCTGAGGGAGAATGGTTAAAGATGGGAATAGCAATAGGTAGTAATAAATGTATTTTAAAAATAATTATAAAGGGGAGAAAACTGAAGTGCGAAAAAAGACTAATAAAAAGAGAGAGAAGAGAAGTTGGTAAACTGAAAGAATCAGAAAAAAAAGAAGTTATGGAGTGGAAGGGAATAGAATAGAACTACCAGTTCAACTTGGAAAACGGCAGCATGTCTCCCGTCAGGGACTTACAGAGGGGAGGACCAAGAGTTATATAAAAGTTCGAAGTACCTTGAAGGGGGACATAGAAGCTTATAATGACCAACTTTAAGAGGAGAATGTTCGTAGAGTTTTTGTAAGACTTGGAGATAATTTGAAGTGACGTGTAGAATTTTTGAAGAACAAAATTAAAAATTCTCTAAACTGAAGTTTTCCGAAGTTTTAATAAAAATATAATAAGGTGATGTAAGTTAACAGGACTAATTTAACGAAATGTTGCTTGCGACGAGCACTTTATGTATTTATTCGGTACACACAAGATCAAGCACAAATCCTTTAGTGATTTGGAAGACAAGAATATATACAAATAAAACAAGTTATTTTTTAATCGAATTTCTCTCCTTGATAAGTGATATTTGTCACATTGTTTCTGGTCATTGCTTATGTTATAAACTTGTACTACAGACCTGCAACATAAATACTAGATGAAATGGACCCTTCTTCTTATGAGTCTTGCACCTTATTGCTAGATAAGATTTAAAAGGTGGGTGACACGTCTTACATTACATTCTCTGCCTAATTTATCGCATCAGTGTTGGCGTGTGACGTGGGCTATTGGGATGGATCACAGGCGAAGGTTAACATCTGAGGAACTTCTCCAGCTGATACGCAACTGTTTACTTTCTGATTTTGCAACAATGGCCACATTATCCTCTTATGGCTAATGGTGTGTAAGGTGCTTTTGATCTTTCCAGTTAATGTACTCTTGTAAAAATCCAGCTGTGATCGTACCAGGGAAGGGGCAATGACTTTAATATGTGAAATTAAAAAAAAAATCCTACCAATGCTCCTTAGCTGTCGAGGAATATAATAGGCAGAAGAAGAAAGTGTTTTGTAATGAATATTCTCAGTGATTCAACTCACAAAAATCTGCGTCACTGATACTATTCTTTATTGAAGCCAAACTTGATCAATTTCTTGATGTGTATGAAAATCAGTCTCGAGCCTCAGTGAAATCAGAACAACATTGAGCTACACTGATTCAGACATTATTCCTGGATAAAGCACGAGTATACAGCCTGTGAAACATGAAGACTTCTTAAACTGTTCTGTAGTCAAACTGACTGTGTTGGGGGTTTATGAGTGTATACCGGCGGCCGAGTTTAAACTGGATAAAAGTCAATATGGACAAATTAAAATGGAGTTTACCCGTAAACAGTCAAAGAGCTTTAGTAAGATATTAATCTGCAGGGGGGGTTAAATTTTTTATTGACATGGTGCACTTGGTATTGGTGAATATTTTGGGGGGATAATATAACCCCAAGAGTTTGTTCATTTTTTGGTGATCATAAACTTGAGTCTGTGTTTGAAGCAGCAAAGATGGCTGACACGTTCGAAGTGAACCGGGAATTAGACAAGAGAATGAATCAACATTTATATGACGACCATACTCAGATGGTAGCAAAGGTTGCCAGAGAAAATACATTTGGTGTTTCTGATGTTACAGGCAAACAATAAACGCTTCATTCCTATAGGAAACAACTAATGAAGATCACTGGAATACGGGGAAATAAGTGAAACAAAAGTCTATGGATTTCAAGAACAGTAATAGATGTCGCAGGATCAAGTTACAGAGTGGATCGCATCTTTCTGCGGTAACAGGGATACATTAAAGTACTCTGGGGCATTATGCTCATTATTGCGGAAGGGTATTCCACCTATATCAGGAGACAGTTGAATGATAATATGTTATTGGAGGCATATGATGGTGTAATAATTTCTGAACGACTATGTAAATTTTTTTTTTTTAGAGTCAGTGCTACTTAAGATGACATAATGATATAGGAACTGTGTGAAGTCTCCATGAAAGGTACATTGTTGTTAACGATGGTCTGGCATCTGATGAAGTTTGTCCTGATCCAGAAATGGATACAGATTTAAGTCTGGATAAAGCAAAAGCTTCATTATTTGAACTTTTCCCAGTGAATGCTGCCCCACAGGAGATGTTCGAAGGGTGTTCTTGTGAGAATGTTGACCTTTTTCTTGGAGGGTCCAGATTTTGGGTTGGACCTGTTGCTTAACTACAACATCCTGCCTGGGCTATATACTTCAAATGAAGCACCAATACCTGGAGGGTGTTACGGGGATCAACTCCCTCGCGACCCGGTCCATAACAAGGTCTCGTCAGTATTTCCTGTTCTTTGGTTGCAGAATTACCAGACACTTCCGTTACCTTGCCTGAAAGAATGACTTTCATGTGACGTTACGACATCGTTTTGGCTTAATTTAAATCGGTGGAGCCTGAGAGGGAAGCAGACGATTGTCTTTCATACTGAATCGCCAGTATGTAGTCCATAACTCTTCTATGGGAGGACACTTGGGAATGATTAAGACAGTGTTTAGAATAACTAAAAGCTTCTAGCTGGGCTATATGTGTGTTCGCGGAGATATACTTGCGTTGAGAGTATACTTCAATCAATATATTTAAGGGTAAAGATTGTTTTATGTTGGTGTACAGAGATTTTTATCAAGAAAAATTAATCTTAATTTTGGTTCATTACAAAACAAAGACTGAGACTGTTACATTAGCAAACTGAGACTCTGTATATTGTTTTACCCGGAGACCTTTATCCACCCTGGCGGCCCACTCTCCACAAGCAGACTGTATTGACACATTATCATTCGTAAGTTATGATCCTATTATCATACGTATCGTACCGCAAATCATCCTTGTTGAGAATCATTATCATCCGCTAAATATGCAAAACCCTGGGCGAAGAGAATCTTGGGGCTTCCATTTAACTTTTCAGCTGAGTTAAGTTTTTGGCGAGGGTAGAGGGTTTGATGCTGAGAACCTACGGCTCCCACCTCAGACCCAGGCATAATGAAGCGACCTTTTGATGTTGCATGAATACGAATGGAGATTAACTAGCACGATTTGCTTTTGAGGCTTGCCAGAGCGAGATTTACTCACGGCGAGACGAACTAGGAAGGATGGTGGAGGTGGTAGTGGAGGAGAGGGAGGTTGTGGTGGTGATGGTGGCAGTAGTTGTGGTGGTAATAGGAGGGGAAGAAACAGGTGAAAGAGAAGGTGTGGGCTCCACGCTGGTGCTGTATACTCTAATGATCGTGCACTGGGTGATAAAAGCATGAAATTGGGTAGATGTGTTTCAAAGGCCACACGGTCATTAAAGAATATTAAAATCACTCAGGCTTTCATTACTTTCACTTGAAACAGCTGACAGCTTTTAGATTGGCGGCCACACGCATTTTGGTCAACGATAACAGGTAAACATGTATTTTGGCAAGGATAATCTTTAACATTGTATCAGAAATTATTTCCAGTGAGCCATTTCTCCGGAAAACTCTAGAAATGGGCCAGAATATGCATTTTTTCATATTTTTTCATGTCGACTTCAGGTGCGGTATCAGGGTAACAATACTGTAATGAAACACTAATAAAAGAAACTTAAAATCAGGATTAATGGATGACTTTCTTTATATATATATATATATATATATATATATATATATATATATGTCGTGCCGAATAGGCAGAACTTGCGATCTTGGCTTAAATAGCAACGCTCATCTTGCCATATAGGACAAGTGAAAATTTGTGTATGCAATAATTTCGCCAAAATCATTCTGAACCTAACGAAAAAAATATATTTGATTGTGTTTGTTTAGTACTAAATTATTGTAAACGTATTTAAAATATATTTAGTTGGGTTAGGCTAAAATAAATTGCTCTTGTTATAATAAGGTTAGGTAAGTTTTCTATGATTCTTTTGGTGCAAAATTAAAAATTTTTACATTAACATTAATGAAAAAAATATATCTTTAAACGTATAATAGAAAATTTCAGAAAGGACTTAATTTTAAATGAGTTCTTGCTAATTGACCAGTTTTACATATTCGGCACGACAAATATATATATATATATATATATATATATATATATATATATATATATATATAAACAATGGTTGCAAAAAAATTGTTAGAATGGTACTTACCACTAAGAGTTAGATAACTTACTGTTTCAGAAATTATAGATGTGAACACGAACAGTAAGTGTTTTCCGGTGCACGTGTGTAGGGACAGAGTCTCTGATGAGTTTGTCAACAAGATGAGTAGCCAGGATGAGACACTATGTTAGCTGTTTTAATAGGGACATTTTCTCGGTAACTTGCGGTATCATCCTCGTGTCCACTTCCTCAAGGGTGCATGATGATCGTTCTTCTGTGTATATAGGTACACTACATCGGACATTACTTCCATCGATTATGATTATGTCGGGATATGTTCCTGTGGCCAGGAACTTGCAAAGTTCAGTCTGGAGTTTTGAGACTCTCTGATCGCGGGTTCTATCCCCGCCCGTGGTATGGTTTGTTTATATCGACTCTAATTAAACCGCTCCAGGATTGAGGCACAATCTTGTTTTCCTGTTTCACGTTTCCTCCGTGTTCCTCTTTTCAGTGAATCAAGTTTATAGATATCAAACACCAGACCAGTGCGATTCATCGAGCACCTAAAAATATGGTGATTACAGCATAAGTATCGTGCTTCTCTGGACGAACCATATTTGCTGCTGCGGATCCACCAACAATGAAGAGGTCGAAGGCAGGATGTAAGTTTTCATTTTCCTCATCGGTGGGGAACAACTCTTGAAGGTAATTCATAACATTAGACTTGGTTTAACAGAGCTGCAGTTCATCATTATCTAATAGAGATTGTGGGAATGGGTGATTCTTACGGTGTAATAAGTCGTATAGGTGACGTACATAGAAGGCTACGATGTAGAACTTAGAAAGCAAATTTCCGTTACCTTTGAGTAGAGTGGCTTGAAGTTAATTTGTTGAGGCATACCTAGAACAGGGAAAAAATAATTTTTATCGCATTCGCCGTTGAAGTTCATTTAACTTGGTTTCTTTCAAAGACCATCTTGCTCTTTTCTCTTTGTTTAAATCTCAGGCATAAACAACGCTAAAGCAGAGTCAGCAACTTGGCCTGTATCCTTCTCATCACTTTATCAAGATCATCACAATAATAATAATAATAGTTATTGTAGCAAGTCTTTTCTAAATAATTTAAACTTCATAATTTTTGAGGCAAATAAAAAACATTTAATAAGAGCTTCAGAAATTTATTGATATCAAGATAATTCATGCAAGGTGGCAAAAAATGAGAGGGTTCCTGGGGCCGTAATCAATGGAGATTTGAGGAAGATAGACAGTGAGAGAAGATGCCACGCTGGAGAGATTTACTGGCAGGGATGATGATGCTGGTGGTGGTGGTGGTATTGGTGGTGGTGGTGGTGGTGGTGGTGGTGGTGGTGGTGGTGGTGGTGGTGGTGGTGGTGGTGGTGGTGGTGGTTGTGGTGGTGGTGGTGGTAGTGGTGGTGGTGGTGGTGGTGGTGGTGGTGGTGGTGGTGGTTGTGGTGGTGGTGGTGGTGGTGGAGGTGGTGGTGGTAGTAGTAGTGGTGTTGTTGTTGGTGTTGGTGGTGGTGGTGGTGTTGGTGTTGTTGTTGTTGTTGTTTTCTTTTTTGTTGTTGTTGGTGGTGGTGATGGTGGTGGTGGTGGTAGTGGTGTTAAAGCGGTAACGGCGGTTGCGGCGGCGGTAGTGGCGGTGGCGGAGATAATGGGGTAATGGTGACTGCGAGGTGGTCGTGAAACTGCATCTCTCATAAAGATTATCCTGTGTTTTCCTTCCTTACATAATCTTGCTCCGTTCAACTAAATACGGCGTTCTGCAAAGTCTAGTCTTGTCTCCTATGCTGTTCTTATTATTCATTAATGATGTTCTAAAGATATACAATGGTAGTTATTCTTATAACTCCATATAACACCTCATATTTCAGACATGGTCTCTTCCTTCAGTTCTCACAGTCCAATTACCACAACTGATCACAACTTCATCTCTGCAACGAAATTTAAAGGTATGCCATTTCTACCTTATTTAGAAGACTCTTATCTCAAACCTCGGCTGTCTTTCAAAATCTTAATTCTCCTCACTTTTAGAATAACTGTGTTCACATCCGGTATAACTTCCCCCTTTATCAAGATTTATAGTGCAATCCAGAGGATTTTTTCTTTTAATTCGGTGCACTCCACCGATACAAATGATTTGTGCAAAGCGACAATACCGGGATCGCGGCTTCCGAGGCCCAGTTTCTGAGTGACCTAGTCAATCAGATCAAGGAACGGGTGGGGGTTGAACCAATGGCAAGAGATTTGTTTGCTAGTACTGATGAAGTTACTGTACTTCTAGAACATAAAGGTCTTTTGACAATCCATCTTATATTTAAAGGTATTGAAGTGTCATTTTTGTGTTCTTGCTGCCTCTTCTCTATACTCGGAATATTTAGCTCTGTACTTACCGTTCTGGAAATAAATGGTATAAAATACCGACACAATGGAAATATAAAAACAAATGCAGTATGATGTGATCCTTTATTGACAACGTTTCACCCACACAGTGGGCTTTTTCAAGTCACACACGGATCTACCTGGGGTTGGAAGGTACGAGAGTATTTATAGTCATGTTCAGAATGTTGAGGTCAGGTGGAGAATGCTGCATCTGATGATCTACCGGGTGGGGTTATACAGTCTTGGGTAGCTTGGCAGGGGTATTGGACAAGTTGTAGACCTTCGGCAGTGTTCTAGATCCGTGTGTGACTTGAAAAAGCCCACTGTGTGGGTGAAACGTTGTCAATAAAGGATCACATTATACTGCATTTGTGTTTATATTTCCACTTACCGTTCTCATAAAGAATTACATTAATGTACATACTTCAAATCAATTAATCAATTACTCGTCTATTTATGAGAAGTAAAGTTAGTATATCTCTTTTTTTTGTCTTCACTTTGAGAAGCTCAGCTTGATAAATTTTAGAAATTTCCAGTAAATTAGAATTTTTATTAAAGTCACGAGGCAAATTAAAACTCTGAGCAAATTATTCAAATTTCCAATTTTACCCACCATAAATAGGGATATTTCTTTACATAAGTTTTAGCTTTATTTAAAGGTACACTTATACCTTAACAAATATTGTTGCTCCTGACCTAGCACTCTGTAACCTTAATTTTTAAAGGGGTGGATCGGTAAGCCAGCGGAAGGCCTCGGTCAGATGACCAAAAACTCCAATGGGGGGGTCACCATATGACTAGGACCCGCGTCAAGAAACACTAGACCTATTTAATGGCTATTCTTACCTAACCTAACCTAACCTAACCTAATCTAATCTAACCTAACCTAACTTAACCTAACCTGACCTAATCTAACCTAACCTAACCTAACCTAACCTAACTACTGACCTGAGATGTTTTTTTTATGAATGATCTAATTTCCTGGTCTTTAATTATCATTGCAATTTATATAAAAATTATTGTATAGCATCAGGCAGCTATACAACGTCAATTAGCAGCTACATAATACAAAAATATGAAGTATCAGCAACACAATACAGCAACAGCATCACGTACCCGCTACACAATACAACAACAACAAGTACCAGCCACACAATACAGCAATAGCATCAAGTACCAGCCACACACTACAACAACAACAACATTAAGTATTAGCCACACAATACAACAACAACAACAACATTAAGTATCAGCCACACAATACAGCAATAGCATCAAGTACCAGCCACACACTACAACAACAACAACATCAAGTACCAGCCACACACTACAACAACAACAACAACATTAAGTATTAGCCACACAATACAACAACAACAACAACATCAAGTATCAGCCACACAATACAACAACAACAACATCAAGTACCAGCTACACAATACAACAACAATAACAACATCAAGTACCAGCCACACAATACAGTACAATAACATCAAGTACCAGCCACACAATACAACAACAACAACAACAACAACAACAACAAGTACCAGCCACACAATACAGTACAAAAACATCAAGTACCAGTCACACAATACAACAACAACATCAAGTACCAGCCACACAACGCAACAACAACATCAAGTACCAGCTACACAATACAACAACAACATCAAGTACCAGCCACACAATACAACAACAACATCAAGTACCAGCCACACAATACAACAACAACATCAAGCACCAGCCACACAATTCAACAGCAACATAAAGTACCAGCCACACAATACAACAACAACATCAAGTACCAGCCACATAATACAACAACAACATCAAGTACCAGCCACACAATACAACAACAACATCAAGTACCAGCCACACAATACAACAACATCCAGTACCAACTACACAATACAACAACAACATCAAGTACCAGCCACACAATACAACAACAACATCAGGTACCAGCCACACAATACAATACAACAACAACAACAACATCAAGTGCCAGCCACACAATACAACAAAATCCAGTACCAGCCACACAATACAACAACAACATCAAGTACCAGCTACACAATGCAACAGCAACATCAAGTACCAGCCACACAATACAATACAACAACAACAACATCAAGTACCAGCTACACAATACAATACAACAACAACAACATCAAGTACCAGCCACACAATATAACAACAACATCAAGTACCAGCTACACAATACAATACAACAACAACAACATCAAGTACCAGCCACACAATACAACAACAACATCAAGTACAAGTAACACAATACAAAAACAACATCAAGTACCAGCCACACAATACAATACAACAACAACAACATCAAGTACCAGCCACACAATACAATACAACAAGAACAACATCAAGTACCAGCCACACAATACAATACAACAACAACAACATCAAGTACCAGCCACACAATACAGCAACAACATCAAGTACCAGCCACACAATACAACAACAACATCAAGTACCAGTCATACAATACAAAACAACAAAAACAACATCAAGTACCACCCACACAATACAATACAACAACAACAACGTCAAGTACCAGCTACATAATACAACAACAACATCAAGTACCAGCCACACAATACAACAACAACATCAAGTACCAGCCACACAATACAATACAACAACAACAACATCAAGTACCAGCCACACAATACAATACAACAACAACAACATCAAGTACCAGCCATACAATACAACAACAACATCAAGTACAAGCCAAATAATACAACAACAACATCAAATACCAGCCACACAATACAACAACAACATCAAGTACCAGCCACACAATACAACAACAACATCAAGTACCAGCCACACAATACAACAACAACATCAAGTACCAGCCACACAATACAACAACAATATCAAGTACAAGCCACACAATGCAACAACAACATCAAGTACCAGCCACACAATACAACAACAACATCAAGTACCAGCCACACAATACAATACAACAACAACAACAACATCAAGTACCAGCCACACAATCCAACAACAACATCAAGTACCAGCTGCACAATACAACAACATCAAGTACCAGCTACACAATACAACAACAACATCAAGTACCAGCTACACAATACAACAACAACATCAAGTACCCGCTACACAATACAATACAACAACATCAAGTACCAGCCACACAATACAATACAGCAACAACAACATCAAGAACCAGCCACACAATACAACAACAACATCAAGTACCAGCCACACAATACAACAACAACATCAAGTACCAGCCACACAATACAATACAACAACAACAACATCAAGTACCAGCCACACAATGCAACAACAACATCAAGTACCAGCCACACAATACAACAACAACATCAAGTACCAGCCACACAATACAACAACAACAACATCAAGTACCAGCCATACAATACAACAACAACATCAAGTACCAGCTACACAATACAACAACAACATCAAGTACCAGCCACACAATACAACAACAACATCAAGTACCAGCCACACAATACAACAACAACATCAAGTACCAGCCACGCAATACAACAACAACATCAACTACCAGCCACACAATACAACAACAACATCAAGTACCAGCCACACAATACAACAATAACAACATCAAGTACCAGCCACACAATACAACAACAACATCAAGTACAAGCCACACAATACAACAACAACATCAAGTACCAGCCACACAATACAACAACAACATCAAGTAGCAGCCACACAATACAACAACAACATCAAGCACCAGCCACACAATACAACAACAACATCAAGTACCAGCCACACAATACAACAACATCAAGTACCAGCCACACAATACAACAACAACATCAAGCACCAGCCACACAATACAACAACAACATCAAGTACTAGCCACACAATGCAACAACAACATCAACTACCAGCCACACAATACAACAACAACATCAACTACCAGGCACACAATACAACAACAATATCAAGTACCAGCCACACAATACAACAACAACATCAAGTACCAGCCACACAATACAACAACAACATCAAGTACCAGCCACACAATACAACAACAACATCAAGTACCAGCCACACAATACAATACAACAACAACAACATCAAGTACCAGCCACACAATACAACAACAACACCAAGTACTAGCCACACAATACAACAACAACAACATCAAGTACCAGCCACACAATACAACAACAACATCAAGAACTAGCCACACAATACAACAACAACATCAAGTACCAGCCACACAATACAACAACAACATCAAGTACCAGCCACACAATACAACAACAACATCAAGTACCAGCCACACAATACAACAACAACAACATCAAGTACCAGCCACACAATACAACAACATCAAGTACTAGCCACACAATATAACAACAACATCAAGTACCAGCCACACAATACAACAACAACATCAAGTACCAGCAACACAATACAACAACAACATCAAGTACCAGCCACACAATTCAACAACAACATCAAGTACCAGCCACACAATACAACAACAACATCAAGTACCAGCTACACAATACAACAACAACATCAAGTACCAGCCACACAATACAACAACAACATCAAGTACCAGCCACACAATACAACAACAACATCAAGTACCAGCCACACAATACAATACAACAACAACAACATCAAGTACCAGCCACACAATACAACAACAACACCAAGTACTAGCCACACAATACAACAACAACATGATGTACCAGCTGCACAATACAACAACAACATCAAGTACCAGTCACACAATACAACAACAACATCAAGTACCATCCACACAATACAACAACAACATCAAGTACCAGCCACACAATACAACAACAACATCAAGTACCAGCCACACAATACAACAACAACATCAAGTACCAGCCACACAATACAACAACAACATCAAGTACTAGCCACACAATACAACAACAACATCAAGTACCAGCCACACAATACATTATTGAAGATGCTGCGCCACAAACTTTCCTTCGATAACAAATGACTCGGTCTATAAATTCCAAATATGCAAAAATGTTCATAAGTTCAATCGAATTTAGGATATATTAGGGAGAAAAAAAAATCTTGAGAAAGTTTAAAAGTTAGACTCTTGTATGCTGGTTTGAAGGTTTAAGTTAGTTTTTAATGGCTATGTAGAACACCTTGGCATTTTGCTTTGATTATTAATAATTTTAATAATAATAATAATAATAATAATAATAATAATAATAATAATAATAATAATAATAATAATAATAATAATAATAATAATAATAATAATAATAATAATAATAATATTGTTATTATCATTATTATTATTATTATTATTAATATTATTATTATTATTATTATTATTATTATTACTACTACTACTACTACTACTACTACTACTACTATTATTTTAGCACTAGTACCAGAAGTAGCAGCAATAGCAGCAGCAGCAACAGTAGTAATAGTAGTAGTAGTAGCAGTAGTAGTAATAGTAGTATTAATAGTAGTAGTAGTAGTAGTAGTAAGTAATAGTAGTAGTAGTAGTAGTAAGTAATAGTTGTAGTAGTAAGTAATAGTAGTAATAGTAGTAGTAGTAGTAGTAGTAGTAATAGTAGAAATAATAATAATAATAATAATAATAATAATAATAATAATAATAATAGTAGTATAAGTAGTAGTAGTAGGAGGAGGAGGGGAAGCACTAGTGGTAATATCAATCATTGAACTGATTAATCTTGTACTGGGCGAAATGTGTTCTAGTTAGCGTTTCTTCACACATTTGTCAGAATTATATCCCCCTTGTGATAGTCTAGGAGTCATATAGTGCCTGATGATAGGAGGTAATCAGAAAGGAAGAATAGCTTCCATGTTTCAGATCAAGAGCCCTTCACTAGCATCAAGGGATCGTGTTGTTTTATATATGGGCTTTGAGCCTTTAATGGCTACAAAAATACAGAATTCTAAATTGACAAATTAAGCTTACCATATTGGGGCTAAATAAAGTCATAGAGTAAGGTAAAGTGATCATAACAGGGTTAAATAAAACCATACTGATAGGTAAAGCTGACCTCAAAGGGGTTAAAGATGTACCACAAAATAAAGCTAAAACAAACGACCTTTATAAAGTGCAAAACAGGAATATACGTTCTGTTTGTGTCTGCCTCTGGACGACGTGATAAATCTTACGCTTGAAAAAGGTCACACTTGATAAACATTTAGTAGTGGACAGTGACTGTTGCCACATAGTGGACAGTTCAACAGTGACTGTTGCCACATAGTGGACAGTGACTGTTGCCACATAGTGGACAGTGTCAACAGTGACTGTTGCCACATAGTGGACAGTGACAACAGTGACTGTTGCCACATAGAGGACAGTGACAACAGAGACTGTTGCCACATAGTGGACAGTGACAACAGTGACTGTTGCCACATAGTGGACAGTGTCAACAGTGACTGTTGCCACATAGTGGACAGTTCAACAGTGACTGTTGCCACATAGTGGACAGTGATAACAGAGACTGCTGCCACATAGTGGACAGTGACAACAGTCACTGTTGCCACATAGTGGACAGTGTCAACAGTGACTGTTGTCACATAGTGGACAGTTCAACAGTGACTGTTGCCACATAGTGGACAGTGTCAACAGTGACTGTTGCCAAATAGTGGAGAGGGACAACAGTGACTGTTGCCACATAGTGGACAGTGTCAACAGTGACTGTTGCCACATAGTGGACAGTGACAACAGTGACTGTTGCCACATAGTGGACAGTGTCAACAGTGACTGTTGCCACATAGTGGACAGGGTCAACAGTGACTGTTGCCACATAGTGGACAGTGTCAATAGTGACTGTTGCCACATAGTGGAGAGTGACAACAGTGACTGTTGCCACATAGTGGACAGTGCCAACAGTGACTGTTGCCACATAGTAGACAGTGACAACAGTGACTGTTGCCACATAGTGGACAGTGTCAACAGTGACTGTTGCCACATAGTGGACAGTGTCAACAGTGACTGTTGCCACACTGAGGCCAGTTCAACAGTGACTGTTGCCACATAGTGGACAGTGACAACAGTGACTGTTGCCACATAGTGGACAGTGACAACAGTCACTGTTGCCACATAGTGGACAGTGTCAACAGTCACTGTTGCCACATAGTGGACAGTGTCAACAGTGACAGTTGCCACATTTTGGACAGTGTCAACAGTGACTGTTGCCACATAGAGGACAGTTCAACAGTGACTGTTGCCACATAGTGGACAGTGACAACAGTGACTGCTGCCACATAGTGGACAGTGACAACAGTCACTGTTGCCACATAGTGGACAGCGTCAACAGTGACTGTTGCCATATTGAGGCCAGTTCAACAGTGACTGTTGCCACATAGTGAACAGTGACAACAGTGACTGTTGCCACATAGTGGACAGTGTCAACAGTGACTGTTGCTACATAGTGGATAGTGACAACAGTGACTGTTGCCACATAGTGGACAGTGTCAACAGTGACTGTTGCCACATTGAGGCCAGTTCAACAGTGACTGTTGCCACATAGTGGACAGTGACAACAGTGACTGTTGCCACATAGAGGACAGTTCAACAATGACTGTTGCCTCATAATGGACAGTGACAACAGTGACTGTTGCCACATAGTGGACAGTGACAACAGTGACTGTTGCCACATAGTGGACAGTGTCAACAGTGACTGTTGCCACATAGTGGACAGTGTCAACAGTGACTGTTGCCACATTGAGGCCAGTTCAACAGTGACTGTTGCCACATAGTGGACAGTGACAACAGTGACTGTTGCCACATTGAGGCCAGTTCAACAGTGGCTGTTGCCACATAGTGGACAGTGACAACAGTGACTGTTGTCACATTGAGGCCAGTTCAACAGTGACTGTTGCCACATAGTGGACAGTGACAACAATGACTGTTGCCACATTGAGGCCAGTTCAACAGTGACTGTTGCCACATAGTGGACAGTGACAACAGTGACTGTTGCCACATTGAGGCCAGTTCAACAGTGACTGTTGCCACAAAGAGGACAGTTCAACAGTGACTGTTGCCACATAGTGGACAGTGACAACAGTGACTGTTGCCACATAGAGGACAGTTCAACAATGACTGTTGCCTCATAATGGACAATGACAACAGTGACTGTTGCCACATAGTGGACAGTGACAACAGTGACTGTTGCCACATAGTGGACAGTGTCAACAGTGACTGTTGCCACATAGTGGACAGTGTCAACAGTGACTGTTGCCACATTGAGGCCAGTTCAACAGTGACTGTTGCCACATAGTGTACAGTGACAACAGTGACTGTTGCCACATTGAGGCCAGTTCAACAGTGACTGTTGCCACATAGTGGACAGTGACAACAGTGACTGTTTTCACATTGAGGCCAGTTCAACAGTGACTGTTGCCACATAGTGGACAGTGACAACAGTGACTGTTGCCACATTGAGGCCAGTTCAACAGTGACTGTTGCCACATAGTGGACAGTGACAACAGTGACTGTTGCCACATTGAGGCCAGTTCAACAGTGACTGTTGCCACAAAGAGGACAGTTCAACAGTGACTGTTGCCACATAGTGGACAGTGTCAACAGTGACTGTTGCCACATAGTGGACAGGATCAACGGTAACTGGTACAACATGGTGGACAGGATCAACAGTGACTGTTGTCCCATAATGATGTTCAACAGATCTCTTTTCTCTTGCCTCTCTGTCTATTCCTTCATAATCCATTCCACTCCTTCCTGTCCCTCACAAAATTCTTCTTTACCATCTCCTGTATTCCTAAAATAGTACTTTCATACACGTTACAATCCCGTTTATCTGTTCTCACACTTTGCTCCAGCCAGCCTTCCTTCTATCTCTATCTTTCTACCCTTCTCTTCCATTCTCTCTCCACTCTGCCATACCTGTTTCTCCTACCAACCATTCTCTGTTCCCCTCGTGTCAAACCATTCCCCCTGTTCTCCCCTCGCCCCTAAATCCGTGGCTGTCTGCTGTCAAATAGCAGCGGCAGTGTATCTCGTCTCCCGGGCATAAAACTTACAAAGATAATACTCAGAAGCATCATTTGTGTATTTCCCACACACAACAACCACATAACCAGGAGGATAAAACGCCGATGGCTTCGAGTCACTGTGGCGTGTGTGTATGTGTGTGTGTGTGTGTGTGTGTGTATGTGTGTGTGTGTGTGTGTGCGTGTGTGTGTGTGTGTGTGTGTGTGTGTGTGTGTGTGTGTGTGTGTGTGTGTGTGTGTGTGTGTGTGTGTGTGTGCGTGAGTGTGTGTGTATGTGTACTCACCTATTTGTACTCACCTATTTGTGGTTGCAAGGGTCGAGTCACATCTCCTGGCCCCGCCTCGCTGATTGCTACTAGGTCCTCTCTCTCCCTTCCCCATGAGCTCTATCATACCTCGCCTTAAAACTATGTATGGTTCCCGCCTCCACTACGTCACTTTCTAGGCTATTCCACGGCCTGACTACTCTATGACTGAAGAAATACTTCCTAACATCCCTTTGATTCATCTGAGTCTTCAACTTCCAATTGTGACCTCTTGTGTCTGTGGCCCCTCTCTGGAACATCCCGTCTTTGTCCACCTTGTCTATTCCGCGCAGTATTTTATATATCGTTATCATGTCTCCCCTGACCCTCCTGTCCTCCAGTGTCGTCAGGCCGATTTCCCTCAACCTTTCTTCGTAGGATAATCCCCGTAGCTCTGGGACTAGTCTTGTTGCAAACCTTTGCACTTTCTCTAATTTCTTGACGTGCTTGACTAGGTATGGATTCCAAACTGGTGCTGCATACTCCAGTATGGGCCTGACGTAAATGGTATACAGAGTCTTAAACGAATCCTTGCTGAGGTATCGGAACGCTATCCGTAGGTTTGCCAGGAGCCCGTATGCTGCAGCAGTTATCTGATTGATGTGCGCCTCAGGAGATATGCTCGGTGTTATACTCACCCCCAGATCTTTTTCCTTGAGTGAGGTTTGCAGTCTTTGGCCATCTAAACTATATTGTGTCTGCGGTCTTCTTTGCCCTTCCCCAATCTTCATGACTTTGCATTTGGCAGGGTTAAATTCAAGGAGCCAGTTGCTGGACCAGACTTGTAGCCGGTCCAGGTCTCTTTGTACTCCTGCCTGATCCTCATCCGATTTGATTCTTCTCATTAACTTCGCATCATCTACAAACAAGGACACTTCTGAGTCTATCCCTTCCGTTATGTCGTTCACATATACCAAGAACAGCACAGGTCCTAGGACTGACCCCTGTGGAACCCTGCTTGTCACAGGCGCCCACTCTGACACCTCGTCGCGTACCATGACTCGTTGTTGCCTCCCTGTCAGGTATTCTCTGATCCATTGCAGTGCCTTTCCTGTTATGTGTGCCTGATCCTCTAGCTTTTGCAGTAACCTCTTGTGAGGAACTGTGTCGAAGGCCTTCTTGCAGTCCAAAAATATGCAGTCGATCCACCCCTCTCTCTCTTGTCTTACTTCTGTCACCTTGTCATAAAACTCTAGTAGGTTTGTGACACAGGATTTTCCTTCCCTGAAACCGTGCTGGTTGTCAATTATACACTTGTTTCTTTCCAGGTGCCCCACCACTCTCCTCCTGATGATCTTCTCCATGACCTTGCATACTATACACGTTAGTGATACGTTAGTGATACAGGTCTGTAGTTTAGTGCCTCATGTCTGTCTCCCTTTTTAAAAATTGGGACTACATTTGCCATTTTCCATACCTCAGGGAGTTGCCCAGTTTCAAATGATGTGTTGAAGATCTTTGTTAATGGCTCACACAATATCTCTGCTCCCTCTTTAAGGACCCATGGAGAGATGTTGTCTGGTCCCACCGCCTTTGAGGTGTCAAGTTCGCATAGCAGCTTCTTCACCTCCTCCTTGGTTATATGTACCTCA